>NW_008607384.1:394-31619 GCF_000691845.1 Merops nubicus | reverse complement strand
TGGTGGGAGCATAAGAGTACTGAATGGTGGCAGCTGATACAGCACCCTTCTCTAACTCAGAGGCATTTTAGAAGTCACTATAGGCACTCAGGGTGCGGCTGTGAGCAGCTAAAAAGAAGGCTGGATTTGCAACTCCTTTGCTGCCCTGCGGTGCTCCTCTGTTCACAGTGACAGCTGTGCTGCCTTATAGCTCAGCCCCCATTTTCACATTTGATTTCTAGGCAGACCTAAGCCCCTCAGCTGACTGGTATTTATTTCTCAGATAGCTGTCTTCCAGTAGGCATTCCCCTAAAGTGTCCACAGCAGATCCAAGCAATGGAAATACCTGCCAGAGCATCCATAAGGTGGTCCTAGTGAGGCGTATGAGGACACAGAGTGCCGGTGACGGGGCACTAGCTTCCCCTGTTTGCCTTAGTAGACTCTAAAAGGAGTTGACTAAGGGATGATTTGACAGAGGCTCAGAGTAATACTGCAAAAGTAGCTTCTTTGCTCTTTAAAATAATACTTTTTGTATGATTATTTTTGCACTAAGCCCTCAGTAGAATTATAGAATCATAGAATCATAGAATCCTTTAGGCTGGAAGAGACCTTTAAGATCATCAAGTCCAACCATTAAGCCATTAGGGCTCTAAAGTCCTCTGCTAAAACAGATCAGAATCTGTTTTAGCATCTCTTTCAATCTGGCTGGAAGGGACCACAAGGATCACCTAGTTCCAACCCCTCTGCCATGAGCAGAGACACCTCCCACTAGATCAGGCTGCCCAGAGCCTCATCCAGCCTGGCCTTAAAGACCCCCAGGGATGGGGCCTCAACCACCTCCCTGGGCAACCCATTCCAGGGTCTCACCACTCTCATGGTGAAGAACTTCTTTCTCCCCTCCAGCCTCAATCTACCCACTTCCAGCTTTGCCCCACTCCCCCTAGTCCTGTCATTACCTGATATCCTAAAAAGTCCCTCCCCAGCTTTCTTGTAGGCCCCCCTAAGATACTGGAAGGCCACAATGAGGTCACCTCAGAGCCTGCTCCATTTATCCAATGACTATGCAAAAACAAAAACCTACAAAACACCTTTCTATTTGTTCTTGGCAATCAGAGTAGAGGAGTCATTGCCTCTGGTTTCAAACTACAGGAAATAGTATTTCCATCTGAATAAACTTTATTGCAACACCCACTTTTTCCATTAAGCCTTTTCAGATTAGTCTTCTCTTTCTTTATAGATGGAAAATTTCAAAGAAAGTAATTTTTTTCTCCCTCTCTCCCCCAAAACATCTTTCTAGTCTATCTCCAAACAATTAAATGTTCTGTGTAGCATTAGTCACTGTTAAATTACTGCCATGTGCAGTCTTTTTGGTGTGAGCAGTTAGTTTAGTTTTCTCATTTTAATAGAAAGATGATTTGGGGACAAGGGTCCAACAGAAACACAGGTAGATTTATATTCTCTCCACTTATATCTATGTGAACTTTAATATTTGAAAGCTATTTTCTCTAGAGCAGTCTGTTTATGAGAAAAAAAAAAACACACCAGCTCGCAAGGTGTGCTGAAGAAGGATGCTGTTATTTATGATTTTAAAGATACTGTATGCCACATCTGATTCTCAGTAAATTATTCATCTTGCAAATTTTTTAAGCCTTTACATATACCACATATCCAATGATGGCACACCTCAAAGGAATGTTTAACCTCCTCTGTTGTTGGTCCTTCCTGTAGGCAATGTTAATATAATAGTTATTCCATTGTTGTGGAAAAATAATTTTACCAAAAGCAATTTTAAAGTGCTTTCTTGGGGAAAACAATAGAAAAAAAAAAACAACAAACTTTTATATTGCTTTTAAAAATTCAATCCATTTGTAAGTGGGGAGGAGGTAGAAAATAGATGCTTCCAAGGGTTGATTTCTTTGAGAAATTGCCGGTAATTATAAAGTGGAAAGATGCATCAAGTCTAGGCTTCTAATAGCAATGAAAAAAGGCAGGAGACGGGGGGAGTGTTTGTGTGTAGTGTATGTATTCTGTGCTCTTGTTTATTTGTTATGTTTTGAAAAATATACTCAATCCATCTCCCCAAAGCTATGTTTTAGCAGCCTGCTTAAAAATGTTTAGCAAATATAGATAAGAAGTACCATAGGGCTTTATGATTGGAATGGTTTAGCTCTGACACATCCTGTGCAACATGCGTTGTAGTTTAAAGATGCATCTTCTAAAAGACATTTGCTGTAACAAATTTTCTATTCACAGAGAAGTAAGCATCACATGACAACAAGTATTTGACAGATAGAAAAATGCACTTCAAGTACACAATATGCCTGACTTTTTCAGCATGTCTGCTTTCAAACAAATAACCAACTAAATTAATCTTCTTCTGATTGTTTTACTTTGTTTTTTTCAAGGCTGAAGGAAATACTGTAGATTAAATTGCTCAACACTCATGCAGCTGTTAAACAGACAAGCAAGGGGAGTAAAATCTTGTTTACTCTTGTGATATTCACACTGCATTTTTTAGAGAATCCCTTATCGACACAATTAATTATACTGTTAACACCCATGTTAAATGCAGTATCTAGTTTATAAATTACTTGAGTACAAAGTTTCTGCTACTCAATTAAATTTCTTGACAGCTGAATTTGAAAGAAATGAAATCTACTGGGTTACTAAAGCCAAAAGAAAGATGAAAAATGTGGCGAGTGCAAATGTTGCTAATGAAAGCATTTTATTAAGGCATTTAAAATGTTCAACTAAAAAGTCCAGTCACTGTAACATGACATCTTACTGAAAACTGAGAATATCTCTCTAGTCATTTGTGGAATAATTTTTTTTTCCTTCCTTTCATTAGAAGGAAACAATTCCAGCTATCTTCATGGCAACAGCAAATGGAGCTCACAGGCAATACAAGAATCACATATACAGTTAGCATTTTTCATTAGCTGTCATAAATTTAAATTGAGAGATGATCTTTGATTTTTGCACTGAGCCTAACATTAATAAATTTTCATCTTCATAATTTTAATTTAACAGCTTAATTATTGTTTCTACATGTTCTGTGAAAATAATAATATAAAATACACAAAAATCTGAAGCTCAGTTTTCCTACTCTGTGCGAGAAAGAGGCACAGAGATGCCAGCATTAGGAAAAAATCTACTAGTACTATCCAACCATAGCAGTTTCCTAGAACCCTCCATAACCAGAGAACACTGCCTTCATCCCTAATTAACTTTGTGCAATGCACTTCAGCCAAGCAGAAGGAAACGTGGAGGTCGTACACGTCTGATGTTTTTAAGGGTAGCTCAACAGTTCTGAGAATTCTTTGCATTTTCTTGTTCAAAACAGAAATTTCAACCTTTCATAAAGTTTAGTTTACTGCTTACAGGAAAGAAAGGACATCTGTGCCACACCACAATGTCACTGATTCTACACTGTATCTATAACACAATGTCAATCTGAAAATTAAGTAATGTATTCATTACACTTTGGAGCACTTCTGATGATAAAAAATTAAGAATTCAGTAGAATTAAAGTGAGGAGAGTGTGGACTATAGTCTCGTTCCTGTACAGCCAGAAATGCTAAGCAAGGAATAGCCCATCTTTTCCTGCCTACAGTTGGTTGAAAATGTGCATCTTCTTCTAATAGGAGTTGCTTCGCATTTGCTTCTAGTAATTGCTTTTTAGCTCTTGCCTGAGGAAATAAACTTTCCTCTGTCCTGCTATTTCAAAGTGTGTGTGCATGCACACAATTGAAACACAACTGCAGTCAAACTGGCCAAAACGCATGCCTGCAGAGATCAGTACTGTCTGACAGAAATGCACACCAAGAAGGAGACATCCTGTTAGTGCCAGTAAGGCTGAAAGCCTGTAGTGCTAGCTTAAACTTAGGATCCCAGAAACTGCCAAAGCACATGTATCTGCATCATGGGAAAAACCTTTCTTACAGTCTTAATGCTGACCAAGCATGGCATACAAATCTGCAAGAACCTCACTCAATCAGTTTTCAGAGGTGATTTAGTAGAGTTGGCAAGAGCTTTATAATGCAATGAGAAAGACCTTTGCTCCAGCAATACCTTCCTAGCACAGCACTCCACAACAAAGTCCAAGGCAAAGTCTAGATGCTTCAGACCCACTCTTTGATCAGCACTGGGAAGCAGAAAGCAGGGCTTGCCTTTCAGAAAGCAGCAATATTGTGAGGTGTGTTTTTCATTTTCAGTGAAAATCAGGATAATGGACGGGTCCCCAGAAGGAAGAAATGGTCAAGGTAGAGAAAGAAAACCCAGTTCATCCCTATTCCATGCAGCAATCCAACAACAACAAAAAAGCAGGCTTATCAAGTACACATAACCTCTATTTTAAGAACAGGATAGTGCAACTGAAATTCATATTACTTAAATAATTTCAGATTTCTTTAGTTTCATTGTGTATGGAATTTATTTCTTCCATGAGAAGAAGCCATCTACCCCTCCCTTGGTCCATCCAACAATGAGAATCCTTTATTCTCTGCACTAATGCCTCAAACAGAGCTTTCCAATTAAGAACCTCTTTTCATGAACACATTTAAATCTAAAAAGACTCTGTGAGGATCAATGTAAGTGATTCAAGTACATATGGGGTCAACACATAGCAAGACAGAGGAAAAGAGAAGAACAGAAAGAAAGGAAAGGAAGCAGGTCCAAAACTGACACCAGGTACCTTGAGTCCACTCATCAGAAAGCAAAAGGATAGGTGTAATTTTACACTTCACTTTACCAATATAAAAAAGTAGAGTTCTCTTACACACTCTCACAGTCTCTCCTTTCCTAACGCTTTTAGATACTCACTCTTTGAGTGTATGTGTGCCTTTTTGACACATGCAAAAGCTCTACGTACAATGTACCACAGAAATATCTATATGATTTTGCTGCAGCATCACAATTTAGAAGCCCTAGAGACTATCAAATAATTGTAGTATTGAGCTTTAAGTCCATGATTCTTAATAGAAAACTTCATCTTCTTAGAAGAGATATCAGGGTGAAGCTGCCTGCTTAATTTTAAAATTAGTTATTCAAAAAGCATTAAATTGCCTTTCGCATGATATGGAAAGTAAAAAGGACTTCAGAGGCAAATTATCAAGATACACTAATCAATTTGTCCTTCAAGAAAAAATTTGGTACTGTATCTGTTGAAATCTCATCGTTAATAATTGTTGACAAAAATTAATTGAGACTTGTTTGAACTTATTTCCTAGACTCACTTTCCCATGTCAGTTCCCAGCTATGTGAATTCCTTAAACTTTGAGTTAATTATATGGTTACAAATATTGGGCAAAATTAGAAATGTATGTAATTATGAATTACTAATTTGTATATCATTTCATGTCACTGATTCCATATCCAGCAGTCTAATTGTTTGTAAAACTTAAAGCACAAGTATTGCTCATTTGAAGTTTAACAAACTCTGTTGAGAAGTTCAGCTGGGGTGAGATAGCCACTAAAAATTTAATTAACGCTATTTTTTGTCTCCTTCAACTCAGATTACCTACTTCACATGCAGTTAGCTGACTTACAGATAAAAACAAATGAACCTATTTGTACTACTTGTTGTGAATGTAATGCGATCCAATAAATCTGTCTGAGGCGCAGTCTGTTTTCAGAGTATGCTTTTTCTCTTCTTCAAGGTGCTTCCATTCTCCTTGGATGCATGGACAGTTCTCAGGGCATACATCCTATTTGTGGGAACAAGGAATCACAATCTCAAACAGAGGCTTAGTTCTAGCATCTTTTTAAAGATTTATGAATATATGTGTCAATATTACCATGCCTCCATTTCCATATACTAAAGTGATAAAGTTGCCGAAAGAGTAGAGACAACTTCACAAGTACTCATAAGCCCAAGTAAGAGTTACAGTGAGAATATATGGAATTCACATGACACATCTATTATACATCACTCCATTTCCTACATAACAAACTATTTTTCTCAGACTGACAGACATACACAGAATAGATAAAAGTCTGCACAACAGTTGGTCACCAAAATAAAATTTCATTCTGCTATTTCATCTGAACTTGTTCTAGAACTCAGTACTTCTGTGCCTCAGAAATTCTCATTTTGCACAGCTGAAGAAACTCAGAACTTTGCTAATGAGCTAAAAAATATTAGAAAGGGAAGAGACACCAATGAAATGGCATTTGCTCCAAAGTTTATTTCCATTGTCTTTTGGCCTACCTTTGACTATGTTAAGCAATGCCTTTGTACAGCAGGGATTTCTAGACTACTTTACCCAAACAGGAACATTCAATGTGAGTCTACCATGCAATTAAAATTGTGATTGCAGCTGAGGTAGCCTAGCTAGACAATGAACCAATGTCATTTTTCATGGACATAAGTCTAGGCCAGAAAGTGATATCTTTTTATTGCACAGTGTCTATTTACTGTACAGACATCATTCTGCCTTTGCAAGCAATACAGCCTGAGTGCATTTACAGAAAAAAATAGCTGGTACTGGGGACATGTCGTCTATATATGTATTTTGGGAAGGTTTTACTTTGGAATAGGATTAATCTGATGACAGTACCTCTGTAGTCCTGGAGCACACCTAGGTTATTTTCTTCCAAAAGGAACCCAATTCAAATTGCCCCAAGATGTGAACCAAAGCATACATCTTCTCATGTACTTTAGGTTTCAAAGTATTTTTGTAATGATATTTTGCAATGAATGCTACGTGTGCAGAACAATGACAAAAAAAAAAAAAAGAGGGTATTTTTATGTCTCAGTCCTTCTAGAAGAGGTCTCGCAGCACTGTTTGCAATATGTGGTATGTTTCCTTCATCTACAAGTCTTTGCCAATTCATCAAATTGGAGAAATTAAAACACTCGGAGTTTGGACATAAAAAAGGAAACTGTGTATCATCAGAAGTCAATCTGTAAAGTTCTTTGTACCTGCAAAGAAACAATTACATTTATCTATACATTTGCTTTTGAATCTTCTTTTTGACTTTGCTGACAAAGGTGTGGAGAAATACTAGTGGACAAGGCATTGGAGTTCTGCTTTCCCACCTGTAATCAGCTCCTCCATCAATAAATACCTTCCTGATTACAGATTAACATAGCCATAAAGGAGCTATGCTGCTACTATGTCTGCAATTAGTCTGTGCAAGAGATTTAAGTAACACACTAAGCAAGCAGTGTTTTTATGATAGGAACTTCTAAAGTGAGAACAAGAAAATAGGTAGGTGCTAATTATTCTCTGAAGAAATAGAATTGTGATCTTTTGGCAGCGGAAAAATAGCAGAAAGGTACAAGGCAACACAGACTATGTTTTTTTAAAAATCTGTATATTCAGTTCTCTATTGCCCATGATGTTTTCCTGTCAAAGAGGAATTTACATGAACACATTTGCTGCATGTATAAAATCTATCACTCCTTATTTCACAGCTGCACTCAGCCCTTAATGTTGAAACTTCTTCAGCTAAAATCACCTGTACCTGCCAGGGTGCCTGAGAGAAGCCTTGTCTGTAGGCTACAAGAACAACATGATTAAAGGAAAGTTGGTTTCCCTGCATTTGAAATCCCTTTCATTGGTAACAAAAATTATGCACTCTATCTGTCTACTGACAGGCATGCCAATGACTATTAGACCATTTTCTTTAACTTCACTCTTCTTTACCTTTAGGGCCTCTCCATGTAATATATATTTATTAAAATAAAAATAGTAGTCCTGAATTCTATGATACTGTGCAGTTCCAAAGTAGCAGGAAAATGTCACCAGCTTTTACCTATATCACTAACAAGCAGGAACCATATCATATCAATCTTGGAAAAAATCTTGACCCTAGAAGTTCATAATGTTAACACAATTCACAGGGCACTTTAATTTTCAATGATGAAGTCCAACTTAACCTGAATTCTAGTCCATGTACTCTTTGAAGCAAATTAGAGATTTTCAGGATTGTATTTATATCTGTGGGTTTTTGCAAAGACCTGTTATTTAGCAGTCTGTTGCCTGCTCTCTCACCTGCATGCTTGGGTAGCAAGCTTTTGATAAGGAGGGTTTTCACTCACTGACATAGTTCTTAATTTTGGCACATGATCGCACTGTCAGCATATGCATGACAGGAGCTCACCAGATTTAACTTTTGAGCTGTTTGAGTTGTTCTGTGAATCCCAGCCAGAGCTGATATAATAAATCCCAGTGTTGTCTAAGGCAGATCCAGCTCTCTCTTTTTGCCGATCTCTTGATTCTATCACACTGTCTCTAGCTCTGATGTGAATTTGTGCACCTGCTGGGTGAACTAGCTTGGTGAACTGAGCAGAAAAACAATCAGAAGGAATAAAAGATCAGGATGATCCTTTAACTTCATCCACTGATCAGTCAGGCTTTAAGAGACATTAAACTCATATTTAAATAGCTCTTTATTTAAAACAGAAAAAAAAATTCCACCAAATGAGAATAAAATACACCTTAGAACTGTGGAGTTCTTTTCCTTAGAGAAAAAAAAAGAGCAAGTATTTTAAAGAATACTATAAAAATAAAAAAAAAACAACTAAGATTTCTGAGACAAATCGCTGCAAATTTGGTGTTTTGTATTTTTTCCTTAAAAGAAAAAAAAATCCTTTAAAAAGTGTTACTTCTAAAAGAATTAAAAAAAAATTGGTCTCCATAAAAATAAAAGCATCTGGTATTTAATAAGAATTACAGTCTCACAGGTTTTTGTTTTTAAAGCTAAGTACATATTCAGTCAGGACTTGTTATATCTGAAGTGGTTTTATATGTAACTAAGAAGGTGTGGATTCTATGGTTTTGTGGTAAGGTTTAAACACAAGCATGACCCTTTGAAGAAATTCAATACAGTCATAGGAAATTCCATTCCCCTTATTTGACTGCAAATAGAAAATGCATATATTTTAATACAGGATTGTTTTTCATTAATGCAGTACCTCCAGTCAGTTCACCACATATTATATTTAAATTATCCTAAAGTAAAAGCAGAATAATGTGCCTAGGGAACTGAACAGAACAGCTTAGTTTTGTTGAGTATTTTTCACACATACCAAAGTACAGTTATTAAGGGAGAGGAGGTCATCTTTTTGAAATTCTAGGTCAAGTATTGAAATGGAACAAAAATCCAGAAGGAAACATGGTCATTTTCTGGAAATAATAAGATATAATTTTAAATGGTAAATTAATAGTATTGTACTTGCCTAGAAACAACAAAAAACCATAAATGAGACTTTTTAGATGTTAGAGAATTACAGGTTCAGGTTTCCTATGAATACAAGTGCTCTCAGTGAAAGTAAAAAATCTGCTTTGCCTCTGTATAGCCATTCATAGGAGATGAAAGAGGCATTGATTTATATCCAGCCTGTCCTCCCTTTTTGTTAAAAGCAAAACACCCCTAATAACCACTTATAATACATATCAGCCACTCGTATTGTTGAGGCGCTTGACCTGAAGTTTGATAACCTAAAAGCTATCTTTTGTCTTCTCTGCTGGAAATGGAGTTGGATTCAGAGTGCTCACAAAGCATGGGCATAGCTGTTAAACCAACACACAAGTTACAGACAAATACTTCTTGAATTAAGTGAATTAGCACTTTCATTATCTGTGTTTCTCCTTAACTTATTGGCTATTACTGAAAGAGGTGTAGCTGTCTTTATCATAACAAGGCTTACATGGTTTTACTTTGAAGGATTTACTTTGCACTATGCTCATTCCATAATCTGCAGCTGTGACTGTTGTCACCAACAGCAGAATGCAGATCAACAAATACATATTTTTTAACACTGTGAATAAAGTAGTAATCACAAATTACATAATTTAATGACAATAACATCAGATTTATAGCTTATGATGCAATACTCATTTAAGCTATTAGACCAAATAAAGAAGTGACATTTTAAATTTGCTAAATGAAATTATAAAGATATATAACCATTGCATAGTGACAAGCTCAGCTCTTAGTTCATTTCACTTATCTGTACATATACTTTCAAGCTATACCAATTCTTCTAAATGTTTTAGAACTAAACTTTACCTAAACTTTATATTATCATCACTTGAGAAACACAATTCATTCCATTTCACTACTTGGAAACATGGAGCAGTAAGAAATTGTCATGTTATTGGGGTCTACTTGAAATGGAGGCCAGATCATGATATAGTCACCACGGATCAGCTACAACCAACTCCCAGTGCAGCTGGTCCCTAATATGTACCATATACATGATCTCTTTGGACTACAATCACCAAAATACAAATTTGTTTTTAGCTACCAGCTTTAAAGATATTTGTCAAAGTAGTAACATCTGTGTTAGACACACGATTAATATTCATTACTTTCTTGTTATTGCTTCTCATTCACAACACTTACACTGTAATAAACTAGCATCTGTATCTCAAATAATGAAGAATGATCTTAAATTAAAGAAACATGACATAGCATATTCTGATGCAAATATGGTGTGTTTATTTCTCAGACTGATATTTTGCTGTGGTAAACATATGCTTTTCAAGTCACCCAGATCACCATTGCTTTGCCCAGGTATACCATCACTAGAGACACAGAGGTTTGAAATATTTTTGTATGAAGAAATATCCAGGTAAAACATATTTAACAAAGCAAATATAAATATATTTTAAGCAAAATACCAGACAAGCAAAAATCTTGACAAGCTAGTGAAAAAAGGAAAGCATGTTTCTGGGTACACGTTTCTAGATTAGACCCCCATCTAGAAAATGCTATAAGAAATATCTCTGTTGATAAGACCTTCTTTGTCGCATCCCAGTGTTGTGCTTTTTTAATCGGAAGCTAGACAGCCAACAGATGAATTAAATATTCCTATTATTCCAACTGAGTTAGGTCGCACTGGATGTCTTCTAGAACTGGACCTACATACACTCTTGAGAGTTTTTTTATGGTTTTTTTTTTTTTATTGTTTGTTTGGTTTGATTTTTTTACTTAAATGTTTAATGAATGTGTTTGTTACTCAACATTTTGTCTGTCCAATTCAGTGTCATCTTTACGCACTCCAAACTCTTCAAATCCAGTTGTTAGCCTCTGTGCTTAACAGAGAACTATTCTGCAATCTTGACCTGACTTCCTGTATATCTTAAGTATACCATAATTAACACCAAGGGAGTTTTTCCTAATAGAGTAGCTGCATTTTAATTTAATCTGTTAATTGTTTCAATGCATTTCCCTTATATCTGTGCAAAATCAATATGCAAGTTTGTGCCACAACTGCAGTTATGGAACTGGGAAGTGATATCAACACCACAAACGCATCCTCTTTGGATGAGAGGAACTTAAACTTTTGTTTCTGCAGGAAGACTTTTATAAAAAGATACTTGCAAAAAAATTGAAAAAATTAACTATGCATGTGTGAAAGCTTCCTTCACATCCCCACAATCATAGAACACTACATGTTACAGAATAAAATTGTGTTTATAACAAAAGCCAGCAGTTTTCTGTTTGCCTAGAAGAGTGAGCCTTGCTCACTTTCTCTCTGCTTCTACAAATGCTTTTTCCAAGGAACACTGAAATAATACAAGAGAAAAAAATGTATACTGATTTAAAACAGAGATAGGTTGGCAGTTTGGAATATGACCTCTGAGGAGTTGTTGCTGGTTGGCATATTTTGAAACATATTTTGTGGTAGTTTAACATGGAACTATCCATCAATTGCTATTTCCCTCCATAAACATGTAAAAGAAACTATAGTCCCTTTCTACTTTTTTCCTACTTTTCACAGTTCCAGTTTCTTTCGTGACAGAGACACACACTCTTGTTTCTTGGATGTTAATTTTGCCAATTATTTATGCATATGTTTAAGTACAGGTATGTGAACATCATGATATTCATGAAGGTTATTTAAATATCCAAGCTAAACTAATTTTTCTCTTTGTTGCATTCATTAAATACATTTAAAATGAATAATCAATGAACAGGCAGGAACTCAACATTTTGGGAAATTCAAGAAGGAATTTAGACTTTTAAAAAGTCAGAAAAAAAATTCACAGCTATCAGAACTGGCAGTGTGCAATTCAATTATTAAATATCAGCAAACATTAATTTGGTTTTTAATATGTAATTACTGTATGGTGTTTGGAGGTTTTAGCTTTTTTTTTGTTTAAAAGAGTAGTGAATTTAGGGCTAATGATATGTAAATAGTGTCTTTTTTAAAAAAAAAAAAAATTATTATAATAAAGCATAGATTTTTCTGTCTCAGTCAGATGCTGATATTAATGCTAATATTTTGCCTTAATGGAAATATTGGCAAATTGGAAGTTTACAGAGAGATTACAGTCTGCAGGTAAAAACCAGAGGGGTTAAAAGGGGGAATGGTGAGATACTGGGTTGGTTTTATTTAATTTCCAAGGAAATCCAGGGCATTTATGGCAACAATATCAAAAATACTGTTGAGCCCATAGCAGCAAAATCTGACAATTCTAAACAGACTTTACAGAGACCCTAAACTTTTCCATGATGAACAGAATATAATCTCTAAGAGTTTACATTATTTAATATTTAATTTGAAGATAAATGTTAACATCACAAATAAGAAGAAAATGAAAATGGATTAGTACGCTGAAATGAAATTCTGTTGTGGATTAGAACTCTTGACATTATAATGTCAGTGCTAATTGACATTTAATTTGTTCATTAATAATGTTGCTAAATCACTGCTTTCTCATTAAGTGGCATATAATGCTAAACACAGAGGAAAAAAAAAATTTAAAGAACTTGATCTTTGAACAGCCTATAAAAACAAAATCATTACGTGCAGCATGAAATACAATTGTATATATTGCATAGAAGGGTTTCAGCTTTTGAAACACATGCAAGTTTTCTGTTTTAATAGTGACAGGATCAGCCCAAAAGTATTAAAATGCAAGTAATATTATAAATTCATTGCTCACTAGCCAGGAAATGCAAGCTTTGGGATTGAAACCGTAGCCTTAACTGTCCTCCATGGGCTGTGTGCAACAGGACAATATGTAATTCCATGATCACATAAAGTACTAAGATATAAATGTGCAGAATGCTTACCATCTCTTCCCAAAAAAAAACAGAGAAAACATCTTGCAGTAGTGTGAATACCTTTCGTCCCTCACCAGCAGGTACAGGGCAGAAAGTTCCTAAGTGTACAACAGAAGAACAGCTGGGATGTGGCATTCTTCATTGTTTGGATAAGCTGATTTGTACCTCCAAAAAGGAAGAGAAGCATGTTATGCTATTATCTATAATCTGTATAAGCCTCAACACAAAACATTAGAGAATTTCTTCTCATTTCAGCACTGGCTGAGTAGAAGAAATGCAATACTTCCAAATCCCACATGTGTTATTAACTAAGAGATCCTTTACATGAAACAAAGGAAAAATACTTGATGTAATTTCACGTATTACCTTACATGTTTCGGTTTGTTCCTTCTTGTGTAATAAGCAAAATACCTGTTTATGCAAAATCAGTTTTATGAGTCACTTTTAAGTTCTCATTGATCGACACATGTAAAATAATATATACTCTTCTGTAAAATAAGTTTATTATACTGCATAAAAACTATGATTTATTTAAAAGTAAGTTTCATTGTACAGTTGTAGCTGTAAAACACATTCTCAATCAGATTATGTGAAACCATGATCCAGCCTATCATCCTTTGGTTACAGTAGATTTGCTGATGTCACATCAAAAGGCTCATCCACAATCTTATTTCCTAGTACTAATTACTTATGGAGAATGGAGAATAATGATGCATTTGATATAAATTCAGTTCTTCCAGTGTTAATTCAGACATTTCCTTTTTGGTATTTAATGTTTTATGTAACAAATACAAAATTATGTTGTACTGGCTATTATCTGTATTCAAAGTGGAATGTTAATGGAAAAAGTCTGCAATTAATTATATTCTCTGGAAAAATCTAAATTTCTTTTCCTTTTTTTTTTTTCTCTCTCCATACACAGATAAAAAGAGATTCAAATTAGGATATCCAGTTCCCTTTACAATACTTTCTGACATGTGAAGGTTACTTCTTTTGGCAAAAATTAACTGAAACTACCATTCCATTACCTATGTTCTAAAGAGTACATTAACGAAAATCATGTCACCCAGGAGACAGCTGTACATGCTAATTCTACCTTATGTAAAAATTTTCTACCTTGTGTAAAAATTTTCACTTTTTTTTGAGCTAACAAGTGGCTCAGAGAGCAAATATATGAAACTGAAGTTCTGATAAGAGCACAAGAAATCTAACTACACCAGCCATGTCAACGTTGTGGGCTAGATCCAAAGCAGATCATCTTCTTCATAATTTTTATTTCAAAAAAAGTCAGTATCAATTTCATTTACTAATGTATGGCTAAGATTTATTAAGCATGGCATCAGTTTTCCAACAGTGGCACAAAAATTATAATTTTGCTGTGACAAAATGAACAGCAAGTCTCTGTCTTACGTATTACTGCAATCTTTTGTACTTTCCTTTCTAGCTTCTTACATACATTGACAGCTAGCACGATCAGCCACCTGCCTCTAACAGATGCTTTCACTGTACCTCAGAGAGATTGCCATTTTGTCAGGTTTGCAGGTGTACTTTAAAGCACTGCAGAGAAAAATACCAAGCACAGTTTTGGAGTTGAGTCTGCTACTGCTTCCACAGAGCCGCACATGGATGATGATTCCTCTTGCTGTCAGGGCTTAGTATTTCTTGGGAAGACTTCTGGGCAAACAGCCCAGAATAGCAGCAGGTTGGAGGCGAGATACTTCCTACTAAGCAAACATGGAAAAGGCCATGTCACCTATGCCACCACTCCTGAAGCACTGAAACCTGACCTGTCACTACTCTATGCTAACACCATATGGTGTGTACTAGACCTGACAACTCATCTACCATGATGTAGCAGTGTCCTTTCTTAGAGTAGGTGTTATGTGTTTGTGCATGACGCATCACTGCATGACAAAGGAGAAAGACAGCTTAATCTGAGGAGTAGGAGAAATCTTTTAGGGTTTTCCTCTTATACTAGTGCAAAATACCTGTTTGCTTCAGGCTTAATGAACAGTTCATGCTACAGATGCATCCCAGTTTGAGAAGCAGTCATTGTAAAAATTTTCTATCTGACATTATAAAGAATGCTAAAGTGGGAATACAATATAGTCCTTTCCACTATATTAAAAAAAAAAAATCTGAGAAAACACCTCTTCTGCTGACCACTTGCCCAATATAGAAAGGTATTATCATTAAGAGGCAGACAAATAGCCAAATTCCTCCCTCTGCTCTTAAACCATACACAAACAATCGAAGGTGCCACACCACAGGAGGGAGGAATAAGTTAAGTCACTCACTCCCCACATAAGATGTGAAGAAGCAAGCAAGCTGGCCAACAATCCAAGCCATGGAAGATGGAATTAGCCAGGCCATGAGTCCAATTACATAGTAGGTGCCCATCTTTCTCCCTCCCAATCCTGAGAACTCCACTTACTGTGAAGAGTCAGAGAGCCTTTCTGACAACCAGAATCCCCACACAGCACATCCACCATATAAACAACTCTCCCAACTGCACTGCCAGCAGAGTCAGCTCTTATGGAGGTGTCTTATTGCCCCACCTCCAAGTTAATGTGGAAGGGGGGGGCATATGGGGGTGATCTCCTAATCAGTTCCCACCCAAAGCTGGCCAGACCCTGGGTGAAAACCAATCAGGAGGGTCTTTCTTGCCTGGTTGTGAACATCATCCATATGCCAAGCCTCATGGGGGTTTAAACCCCAGCACTTCAAACGTCCAACATACTTATTTCTATACTAGTGTGAAATCTTATTCTTTCAGAAAACATTTAACTGAGTTCCACTAAGAGTTTGGGGAAGATTGAAGGCATTTTTAAAAGGAACAGTTCAAATTTTATCTATGCATAAATGGCAATTATAAAAATTCTGACCTTGATTAAGGTTTTATCATAAAAGGAAAATTAGAAATGAGAAGTGTAATCTACTATCAACACTGAAATTTTCTTTGTTGGGTTCCACTGGATTTACAACATCTTTATATACACATGTATTCTCTTTCATCCCCCTTTCTCAGCATTAAGTAATAATCTATAGCAATAATTAATACCTGTTGTGAAGAGATTGGTGTCTTCCATGGAATTATCCTAAAATGATTTAAAAACTGAAAAAAAAAAAAAGGTTTTTCTGAAAATCCTCAGAATTAAATGTTTAGAACACTAAGAATATTGTTCTTAAGGCAGCTCTTTCACTGCAAGTTAACTTCTGTTAGAGTACTCATGATATTAAGTGAAGTCTGAAATGCAGAACTGTTCTGGAAGATAATGTTGCTCCAAGACAGTAATAAGAATTTTGCCCTGCAGGCAACATATGCTTTGGCATGACTTCAGCTGTAACAGAAATTCAGTCACAGACATGAAGTCCTATCAGAAGAAAAATTATTTTTCGTCTCATGTTACAAATAGACTGGAAGATGAAGCTTTTTCTCCACAAAGGAGCTCAGACACTCAGGTAAATGTCCTTTTCTTATACCACTGAAATCTTATGGCATAGGCAGAACAATTCTCTCAGAATCATACAAGGGACAGATTTCTGGTTATTGCACAGAAGAAACTATTACATTTTTGGTCCACAATTTATATAGTGGATTGATGAACAACAAAAAATAATCCAACAGATAACTGCATAAACATATATTGGATATAGATGGGATCTGCTTGTCAGAGTATCATGGGATAAAGACCTGAAGGGGTCCAAGAAAACTGGTCAATATTCAAGGACAACATCCTCCAAGCCTAGGAGCAATGAGTCCCAAAAAATGTGGAAGGCAGGCAAGAATGCCAGGAGGCCTGCATGGCTGAACAAGGAGCTTCTGCATACACTTAGAGGCAAAAGCCTATGGAGGGTGGAAGCAAGGGCAGGTAGCCTGGGAGGAATACCAAGAAGTTGTCTGAGTAGCCAAGGTTTATGTTAGGAAAACTAAAGCCCACATAGAATTAAATCTGGTCAGGGACATCAAGGGTAACAAGAAAAGCTTCCAGAGGTACCTCAGTAATAAAAGGAGGACTAGGCAAGATGTGGGCCCTCTCCAGAAGGAAACAGAAGACCTGGTCAGGAGGGGTGCAGAAGGCTGAGGTACTGACAACTTCTTTGCCTCAGTCTTCACTGACAACGACTCTAGGCATACTGCCCAAGTTGCAGAAGGCAAAGGCGGGGTCTGGGAGAAGGAAGATTTGACCACTGTAGGTGAAGATCAAGTTTGAGACCACCTAAAGAACCTGAAGGTGTACTAGTCCATGAGACCTGGTGAGATCCACCCGCAGGTCCCAAGGGAACTGGTGGATGAAGTTGCTAAGCTGCTTTCCACCATATTTGAAAAATTATGTCAATCTGGTGAAGTTCCCACAGACTGGAAAAGAGGAAACATAACCACCATTTTCAAAAAGGGTAAAAAGGAAGAACCAGGAAACTACAGGCCTATCCATCTCACCTCTGTGCCTGTGTGCCTGGCAAGATCACGGATCAGATCCTCCTGAAGGCTCTGCTCAAGTACATGGAAAATAAGGAGGTGATTGATGACAACCAACATGACTTCACTAAGGGGAAATCATGCCTGACAAATCTCGTGGGCTTTTACAGTGGAGTTACAGCATGGGTGGACACAGGAAGAGCAACTGATGTCATCTACATGAACTTGTTTTACACTATCCCACACAACATCCTGGTCTCTAAATTGGAGAAATCTAACATGGATGGAATACTTAGTGGATAAGGAATTGGCTGGATGGCCACATTCAAAGAGTTGCAGTCAATGGCTCCATATCCAAGTGGAGACCAGTGACAAATGGTGTTCCTCAAGGACTGATACTGGGACCAGTGCCGTTTAACATCTTTGTCAGTGACATGGACAGTGGAATTAAGTGCACCCTCAGGAGGTTTGCAGACAACACCAAGCTGTGTGGTGCAGTTAATATGCTGTAGGGAAGGGATGCCATCCAGAAGGACTACGACAGATGGAATATAAAGTTCAACAAGGCCAAGTGCAAGGTTCGAGACCTCTATCAGAGTAATCCCCCCAAGCAAAAATATAGGCTAGGAGGAGTATGGATTGAGAGTAGTTCTGAGGGCAAAGAATTGGGAGTGGTGGTTGATGAAAAGCTCAACATGAGCCAACAAGGTGTGAGTGCAGCCCATAAAGTCAGCCACATCCTGGCTGCATCAAAAGAAGTGTGGCCAGCATGTCAAGGGAGGTGATTCTGTCCCTCTAATCTGCTCTTGTGAGGCCACACTTGGAGTGCTGCATACAGCTCTGGAGCCCACAACACAAGAAGGACATGGACCTGTTGAAGCAAGTACAGAGGAGGGCCACAAAGATGATCACAGGGCTGGAACACTGAGGACAGGCTGAGAGAGATGGAGTCATTCAGCCTGGAGAAGAGAAGGCTCCAGGGAGACCTTACTGTGGCCCTTCAGTACCTTAAGAGGGACCAACAAGAAAGCTGGAGAAGGATGTTTTACAAAGCGTTGTTGTGATAAGACAAGGGGTAATGGGTTCAAACTGGAAGAGAGTAGATTTAGATTAGGAATGAAGAAGTTCTTCACTGTGATGGTGGTGAGACACGGGAATAGGTTGCCCAGGGAAGTTGTGGATGCACCGTCACTGGAAGTGTTCAAGGCTAGATTGTATGGAGTTTCGAGCAACCTGGTCTGGTGGAAAGTGTCCCTGCCCGTAGTGGGGCAGGAGTGGAACTTGATGGTCTTTAAGGTCCCTTCCAACCCAATCAATTCTATGATTCTATGATCTGTCCTTTCCTATGCATACCAGTACATACTTATGGAATTTGTTCAGCTTGCTTGCATAAGCTCAAAGCCTTGTATGCCATCACTCTCAGAATAAAGAGTACATGCCTTTGTGTGTGTGTGCTACCAACACCACCTGTGGTTTTCTAAATCTGGAGCAATAGGTGATAAACAACCTCCTTTATTATTTCTCCTTTTATCTCAGCCCGGTATTTTTAAAGATATTCTATATCCTGTTCTACCTCTGTAATATTCAACAAATGTTGGGTCTACATATCAATACCTGTGAGTCTCTGACTCTGCATCTTTTGTTAAATACTAGCTCATAAAATCAACTGACATTTAAGGAATGAACCTGCTGTGGTTTGGTGTAGTGCTAGCCTATGCAATAAATACAATCTGTCTCAAACTAAGCAAGGAAGGAAAAAAAAAAAAAAAAAAATGACAAGGCTGAATTAATCTACATCTTTGCTGACTTGGCTGAGACTAGAGTAGTGCATTGAACTAGACTTTTGAAGATCATCATTTTCATTTGATTATTTCAGGCATGTGCTACCAGTATACTCATCTTTTAATCTGATGTTACACAGTTGTTTATACTCTGCTTTTCTCCCATTGCATAAGAGGCACTGATAAGGTTGAAAATCAATGTCTTTCACATGACCTTAGGAACTCAGTATATTCCCCCCTTCTGTTGTTGCCCGCTGCCTAAAAACACTCCCAACCACCATTAAGCAGAGGACTGAAACCCCTTCCAAGAATGCCCACCTGTCTGAAACTCCCTACTTACTAAACATCTCTTATCCATGTGCAGAAATGACAGCAATCAGTATGATGGCAAGGGATAGTCCCTTCTCAGCCATAATAAAAGACAATGATGATAAGCATTTGGTAAAAAAGAAAGGTTAAAACATGTGAGGCAGCAAATCATCAGACTTTGTTCTTATTCTGGCTGTGCAAATCTGAGAAGGACTGGAGAAGAAATTTCCAAACAATTTCAAACGAGGAAACTGAAGTAATGAAAGACACTGAAGCCTTCTCAACTTCTGTACTGATATAACTAGAGGAACAATACCCTTCCTTCTGCCCCACCATCCCCATCTCTTCCTCTACTTCCTATACCAGTAGTTCCTGACAGACTGCTGGTAGAAATACTATCCTCCAATCTAGGTATACTCTGCACCCTAGGGGGGAGAGGTTCTGCCCCTTCTGCTGGCTGGCAAAACTCCTTTCCTCCTTAAACCCCTCAGCACTGAACCTCATATACTGTTGCTTCAGGACCCATGTTTTAAATTACAAGGAGTGAGATTTTCTGTAGAAACCATTACACTAACTAATCTGAAACAGGCTGATAAACAGCTGATTTGGTGTGTGTTACTGCATATCTCATGTGTGTAATTTGCAATTCCTCAGAGACAAATGAGGTGAAATAGTCCCTGCCTGTGTTTCATCTCAGCAAACATATCGTGCAATGTCCCAGGAATATTAGCAGCAGTTTGCCTTCTACCAGTTGCAGACAGCTGTAATAAGCTGTACTCAATGTAGGTGAATTCCTAACATAAGGAATTCACCTACTCCGTGGTGTCAGCAAGGCTTGTGTTCTGACAGAATGACCATGGAGTGAAGTCTCCTGGCCATTAAATCTAGGTCCATGGGGCAATTTGTGATATGTGGGGTGATAACTCTGCAGCTTACATCAACTGATTTATCTTCTACTCTCTTCACCTAAATCCATTCAATAAAGAATAAGAGAAACAAAGTGCTTCTTTTTCATTATGTCATGCTGATGTTTAAACTTCATCTTGCATCAAACGTTTAGCATTACTAGCCTTAGTCAACATATTATACGGCTTGTCTTGAGAGAAACCTTTTTTGTTTTTATTCTGTATAACCTGCCTCCCCATTTACACTGGAGTATACAATGCTTTTCTGTCATAATTTTAGTGTCTTAACTTTAATCCATATTTTTGTAACAATCTCAGAGTTTTTTGTGGTCTTGCAGGTGATCTTTTCAGCTTCTAGCAGTTAATATTACACCACTTGTATAGCAGAAGACAAACTTTAAAAGCAAAGGTAGAGAACTTGATATATTACGTTTTGGACTATAGCAAGGCTTCTAACTGTACTGTGCAGCTGTTTTTCATACCCAAATCTTTGCCTGTATTCAATGTACTGTATATAAAGCAGTGTTAATGTCATTTCATATGTCAGAGGCAAGTCCAGTACTTCTGCTTTATTTTACAAACTATTTTGGAAAGAAATTGGGTAACACCCAATCAAACCTATAATTTTTCTCTATTTTCTTTCACATCCTTATATTTAGGACACAAAAGACACACCTATCCTTAGACACTACTAAATGGAAAAGTCTATTTACTAAGCCAAAAGAGGCAGTATTTTCGACTACTGTGATTCTCTCTGCAAATGGTCATAAGTCTGCAACAAACACTAGGAAAGAACCCAAGAAAATTTAGATACATCTCCTTCCATTACTTTTAGGTTTGACTTTATGATTTCAGATGAGCAACATGTGTATCATCATCAGGTATATTTCTCTTCATTTCACTGCTTACCTAACATGTACTGTTCAGTGTTCCAGTCCAGTTTTCTTTCGTTGAGCAAATATCTGCCAGTCAATGAAGGACCATTTCCTTCTGCAACTGTTAATAAGAATAACAAACAGTTAACTCCTGCAATGCCTAGCAGAGTAAATATAGTCCTACTAGATACAGCAGAGTTTTTATTCTGCTTTGTTTACAGTTCCGTAAAGATTTTTATTTATAATACAAGATTTTTGTGGATTAAAGATGAAAAAGCATACTTTGACATGATTTATTTATTGTTCTCTTGGCACAGGTTTTTTGGTTTGTTTTTATTTTTTTTTTCCCTGAACCATCTACCTTTATTAAAGAACATTTGCAATGATATCCATATAAATCCTTATTAAATTATTTGTGTTCTAACTGATAATGTGTATTTAGTTATTAAGCACTCTTTGTACTATGTAGTGATTTCTATTTCAGAAGCAGGGTATTCATCCTGCCCCTTTTCAGGGAGCCCATCTTTTCCCTCTGGAAGAAGCCATTTTCAGTTGTTTCTAAAAATACTTTCCCACAATGTAACTACTTGAGGTGATGTTATCTATGGTGGATGGCTGCCTCAAGCCATTGCCTTTGAAGAAAACACAATCAGAATAGTCATTTTAAAAATTAGGCTGAGGAAAGTACATTTTTCCGATGTCAAATCTCAAATCTGACATCTTGACAAAGTATACATTTAAAGACCTGCTATATAACCATTTAAAAGTAAGGTTGTGAGTTCTTGGCTGACAGCAGCTATTAAAAAGTCCTGTCTGTTGTTCCTCTGAGAAATCAATCTGCTTTTCTGATTGAGTTTTAAACTGTTAAAAAACAGAGTTTACACATACTCAGATTGTAGCTGTCTCTGTGTGCACTAAGTGTCCGTGCACCCCATGGAAGTTTGTAGTTCATGTAGTGCCCTCACTGTGAGCCCAAGCAGGTCCAGAAGTGACTCTCTGTGTTATTCTTACAGATTGAGTATGCTCACTGCAGGTAAAGGCCTGTCCAGGGAAATTACAGAAGGAAAGAGATGGACAGATGTTGATGTATCTATGGAAATAACTGGGCTAAACTTAATTTTGTCAAATATAAAAGGTGTGCTAAACCCCCTGCAAATGTAGATTTTTCCTACCTCTGCATTATCACAAAAATACAAGAAAGCATGTGTTGCAAAAGCTACAGTATAAGATTTAGTGGCACAGAATATTATTTATGCTATCAACCATCTTTCTCAGACAATATAAATCACTGCATAGATATTATGCAACATGTAAGTCTGTTTAAAAATTTAATTTGGTTTAAGATAGAAAATCATCCTTGTAGCAAAGGCTTCCTTCTTCAGCAGACTAACTGAAATGAAACAGCTCCCTCAAACAAGCATTTTCTAAGAGGTCCATAGGATTCAAATGCAAAGAAAGTGAAAGAGGCTGATAAAAATTGAAAATTTATAAATAATAATGGCATAAAGGTGGGCACAAAGCAGAAACTATCATATTTGCACCAAATAAACAATCAGGAGAGCATCACAGGCTCGTGGATGTTTACAGCTTGTAGACATTATAAAGAACTTCCAGGGGAAAAAAAAAAGTTAATTTTAAAAGCTGGCAGGATCTGCTGATTTCTCTTCTCACTGGAAACAGATTCTTTTCTGCCCACTTTCAATACATAAGTGATATTGTTCTGCATCTCTGAATTATTTTTCCCAATAGTAAGCTATTCAGATTCATTCAAATCATGAATATTCTCATTTCTAAGAAGTACTCACTCAGAGACATTCAGATCTTATTATTTTACTTGGGGCTGCATTTGGTTTTCTGGAGGCTATTGCATCCCCACTGTGGGTTGAGTACTGCTTAGATATAGCAAGCTCTGTTTTAAAAATTCCTAAAATTAAATTATCACAGATAGAGTTAGAAAACTATTTCACAGCCATTGCCAAGAAAAGTAATCACATCACTTTGTTATTCATATCACAGTCTGTATCATGTTATTTAAAAATTATCTTCTTCAGTGAAATACAGATTTAAATAAGTCATATTGATGATAGAAATGGGAGGAAAAAGGCAGACTAACCAGAATTAGTACCAAAAGTCAATATGATGTTTTTATGCAGAAATACTAAAGTACCCATTGATGTCAAATTTTAAAATATCCTATTGCTTCCACACTTTTCTGGAAAAAAAAAAAAATGTTGTGGTTTACTTTACTCTAAAAGCATGAACTGGAGACCAATCTATGCTGAAAAAAATAAGCCAAGCTGTGAAAGCATCTCTAACATATACCCACTTGGATCTAGGCCTGCTTGCATGCATTCACAATATGAAGTCCCCAGATCTGTCCTACTGTATCCCAGTCTTACTTTACAGGATGTGTACTCATATGAAAATAACTTTTAAGGGCTGATAAACTCTATGCAGGTCATATGGAAATGTACCATACTTGGTACATGACTTGGGCAACAATTCCCTTTCCAGAAGAACTTGGTGTGAAAGTCACAAATGAACTTCAAATCTAAGGAACTCCTTAGCCAGAAAAAGCTATTAAATTCTTTAACTGTAAAAAAAAAAAAAAAAAAAACAAAAAAAAAAACCACCAAAACCATTACACATTTTCTTATATGTTGCAATAATGACAGCAAGAATAATCCCTGGCAGATATTTTTTTGAAGGGTATAGATGCATTTTAAAGACAACAACAAAACCAAACACTTCCTCATATAATTAGAGGAGCTATTATCACCACTTAATAACATACTTGATTGAATTTCTGAATTGTTAAAAGGTTTGGAAATCTGCATGCCAGAAAACTTGATGTCATGAAGGGAACTTGTGCTCTCCTATTTCCCACTGAGACCAGAAGCTGAGTGCGAGAGTTTGCATGGGAAAGTTCTCATTTGTTTTCTTTCCATTAGAGGACTCCAGCTTGTACTTTGCCCAATATCTGAAACAAACCCAAACTGACAACAGTTTGTAGTTTGCCTCCAATGTACAGAAACCAATACGAGTTTATTTAAGTTCAGAATTTGCTAAAGTGCAGTAACAGTGAAAGAGCCTTGCAGCTTCATTTAGATTGTTGAAACATATCTGTCTGCTTCAGATGCAAAGAAAATATTTAAAAGAAGCAAGACTGATGCATGTAAATATGATTGACTAAGCAGGCAGAAAGCCTGAAACAATATCTGTGCTACATTAATTTCTGCTTCATCCCAGTGATGTTTACCCAGGCACCAATAATGATACTTTAAATATCAGCCTTGTTAAATAGTTCGCTACACATCAAAACACATTATGGAAATCTGTAACAGCAAGGGATGCAAGAAAGGGAAAGTCATTGTTCTCAATTCTATAAGGTTTTTTGACAATGAGGCACAGAATCATGTCACCAACAGAAAAGGAGAGAAGAGCTCCACCACTGATTCACAGGTAAGACAGGTTCCCCACAGACTCCATGGTTTTGAAGGCTTACTTGGGTAATCGTTTGAGTACCCAGGAGATTTCTCCTGTCAGCAGTTTGGATTACCAAAACAGATTTGTATGACCACAGCCCTGCTGTGCATTATATAGTACATCTCCAGCACAGGAATTCCTCAGAGTTTAAGATTCAGCACAACTCAAACCTTCTTATTCAACTTTTGAAAGAGATCATTACTGAGAGCTTAATAGAAAAAAAGAAAAAAAAAGTGATTAATTGTCCTGCTGCAAGCATTAGAAGCAATTTTTATAGACATTTCCGTAAATTTCCAAAATTTCTTTAAATTTAAAATGTCAACATGATATAAAAAACAAGGATATTTTTACTCACTTAACATAAAAATAAACCTGTCAGGAACATTTTTCCTCTAATTATTGCCTTTCTTCAGTGCATCCTCTCTGGGGAAATACTTCTAGATTAAAATATCTTTGAAGGTTAAGAGTGCACATGTTCTCAGGGCTACAATATGAAATGCAATAATGTAGCATACAGCATAATCAATTAAAGAATCAGCTGAAACAGGTATCAACTGATAGCACAGAAATATGCTGCATAAGACCTTCATTCCAACAGATGACTCCATGTACTTTTATTAAAGGTTATAAGCAGATCAAAAGACTTCATGTTTTTCTTAAACTGCCTACATACTTCCATATTGTAGGACAAAATCTGCCCTTAGTTATACCACTGGAAAAACACACATTTCATGGGCTTTGATGTATTGGCAGTTCTACTAACATAGCTGAAGGCAGCATTTGGCCAAATACATCTTCATTCAGAAGTCATCTATTACCAATAACAGTTTTCCCCAAAGTTTGGCTGGGAACATGTGCAGCTACTATAAAGTGACAGTGACATAATCTTTCTTTTAAGTTATTCTTTAAGAAATGTGGTATTGGATAAAAAAAAAAAAAAAGTCCAAATCAAATTGTCTTTTCAATTTTAACTAGTCCATTTGAACAGACACTAGAGAAAAAGTATATTGAGAATTTTTGGAAATGTTAAATTGGAATTTTTTTTCTCCTTCACTTGGTGTCATAGAGGCACCAACAAAAGAGACAGCAGTAGCTACCCCAAACCCAAATTTATTGTAACCAAAATTACTCAGAACTCCTTTTGACAACATTAAATTACAAGTTTGGATGCCAGTCAGGAATACAATACTACACAACTAATTATTAAGCCTTAAGAAATACTTTTTCTACAAAGGTGAGCTCAAATGTGTGCACACTCACTCATAAAGGGAAGACCTGCCACAGGAAGGTACCCAAAGTGGGTCTCTCACCCAAAGGTGGCAAGGACTCAATCAAGGATGTATCCTAAAGAAATATTCACTCACCAAAGAGGGGATGAGGCTCATTCAGTTCATGGAAGTATGCTTGGGTGGCATCCTGTATATCTAAGGGAGGGTCCAGCTGCAAAGCCCACTTACTACAAGGGAACCAACTCAAAATCGTCCCTCTGGCAGGGCTCTGGCCTAGCCGAGTGTGCACTGTAGTCATTCTGGTAAGCTGGGGGCAAGCCTGTGGCAAAGGCAGGCTAAGGGCTCTGGGGCAGTGGTTAATTGCCCTAAGGCACTGTTTAATGGCTGAGAGGCCTGAATCAACCTTTGCAAGGTCTTTGGCAAGCTCTGGCCTTTATTAGGTTTTTGTCCGGGAGGTTGCATCTGCCACACTCAGGCTTTTTGACTCTTCCTATTCCTAGCTTTTCTGTAAAGCACCTGAGCTCTAGTGCTACCTAATAAGCTAAATGTTAGTGGTTTATGAATAGTTATATCACAACCCAGTTACAGTGTATTTAAGTTTCCTAAGCCCAAAGCATAGAAAGCTAATAAAAAAATAAATTTACGAACTAGTGTCAGTTCTTAGCCTAAAGATGTACTACAGAACCGCACCATTAAAATGCCTGCTGCCTTCCTGAAACACACAGTCAAAAAAGGTCACACATGTCTAGTTCGGAGATGGACATATTTCAGGACGTATATTTCCCTCAGTGAATATAGTTAAGCAGCTAGTAGCCTAGGCAAAAATAAAAGAGTATTTCTCACAACAAGGAGAAAAATTTCTAAAAAAAGATAAAAACATGCAGGAAGAAAGCTTTTTTTTTTTTTTTTCCTTTTCATAAAAGTAGGGAGAAAATGTTGACTCCATCAAAATCATTTGAATTTAGTCTAGGATTTTCAAAAGAACCTGATCTTCTTAAGTGCTCACATCCTATTTTTTAAATCCTTCCCTCATGCACAGAAAAACTGACAGATTGACAATGTAATGACTTGAATCCTTTATTCATCAAACAAGAACACCACAGGCAAGGGATGAGGCCAAAAGTTTTTACTGTTTCTTTTCTGTGCTTCAACCCTCACCTGGAGGGAGACGCACTCAATATTTGAAAGAGCATTTTATCTTCCAAACCAGTATGATCTTCAACCTTTTTATTAACAAGAAAGACAGCAAACACACAATTGTTTACAGTTTCTAAAAATAATAGTTGGTGGTGATCCTGACCAGAAAACCCTTGTACATAGGAAAGTTAGTGATACACAAAACAGTTAGGTCGAGTAGGGCCAGATCCGTGCTGTGCAGAGTTGTGCTGCACGACACGTACAGTTTAGCCTTCCAGTGTTGTGCTGCACAAACCCCTCGCCCGCAGGATAAACTCAGCCTGCTCATTGTAAAGGAGGACCCTGCAGGCAACTCCCCCGTGGTTCCAGCAATTACAGCTCCTGCATCACCTTGCCTTTATCCAAAAGTGCAGCAAGAAATTCTCATGGGAACAACTTCCCTGTCTGACAGTAGAAATAATGAATAGAGCTGTTCTCTTGTAAGAGAATCTGACAATAGCTCAGATGACCAAAATGGGATAACCCTTTCTACAGATGGGCCCTGCACGATGTGTTGCAGTCTAGTTGAAGGAATGTTTTGTGCCGCACAACTCAGGGTTCCTAACATCTGAAGAGATGTAAGTTCATCTACACCCTTCTCTCTTTCATTATTGTGTTAGCTCTATCAGATATTTTTTTAAATGATTCTTTGATGATACAGTCTCTATAAGAGTCTAATTTACTTTCTTACTTGGCATCATAATTGAGTAGCATCTCCTGGTGTAAAACACTGTTCTTTTGAAGTTTAAGATTTGACAAAACTTTTCAGCATCGCCTCTAGGAATTTTATAGAGAAAATATCAGGTAGGAGTCCTATTTCTCTCGCTCAACACATCTTGCTCTAAAATAAGAATGTTATTACTGTATGGGGAAAGAAATGAAGGTCAAATTAAGGGATGCATGAAAATCTTCTGCTCTGATTCTTCTATGACACCACATCATCAAGTTCTTGTCTTAGATGTGTGATTCTCATAAGTCAACAAAATAGTTTTATTTGTGTCTTTCATGGTGGTGTAAGAAATACAGAAAAGAACTTGATGATGGAAAGAGAGTGGAAGAAATAGAAAAGAAACCTGCAACACAGAAATTTGCTACAAATAAAGTTCTACCTCAAGATTTTACAGTAGAATCTGTATGCAAATAGGCAAAAAACCATAAATAATCATTTGAGACAGAATCAAAAGCGTATTGCAAATTTTCTTAAGGCACTAGTTTAAAATAGGTGCTTTGGGAGAATACAGGGACAACTCAATCCCTCCTCCCTATAGAAAGTCCAAAGAAACTTCTTTGTGTTCTTTCAAGAACATGGTACAGAGGTGGATTAAAGTTTGTAACACCTGAAAGAGCAATGGGCTATGTATCAACATTTTCAATAGAAATCAAACAAGAAAAGTAAGACATCTTTGCTGAGAAAAATGAAAAACAAACAAACAAAAAGATACTTGTCAAGGTCTTTGGGAACTATACTAATATTAATCTAAGGAGCAATGGCTCTTTCTGCCCCAAAGTAGAACTATTCACATACAAAATATAAGGAAAAGGAAATTTTAAAAAGATACCTAAGGGGAACACTGCAACACAAAGCTTTAACTAAGGATGAGACCAGGTCAACCAAAACATCTTGCCTTGAGGCACAGACTTAAAGGTTAAGTCTCCAACTGTATTATTTCCCCCAATACTTTGTTTTGGCCAGTTGAATTGCCAGATGCATGCATTTATAAAATAAATAAATAAATAAATGAAAAATTAAACTACTATGTCATTTCCAAGATTGCCTCCACATTTTATGTCTTTTTTTTAGCCAACAGCTACTATGTTCTGCAACACAGAATTCTGACAGGGATAGTCTCAGCATAAAAAAAGAGAAATGAAACTGATGCATTTTTAAACAAAGAGATGAAGCAAAAATAAGATGAAAAAAGAAACAAGGACAAATTAATTCTGAAGATCAGCATTTTTTAAGCAGCTTCAAGATAAGGAGATAGAACATCACTGCAGGGTTAAGATAGAATTAAGCTTCATGGTTAGTCCCAGATCCTGAGGGATGGAAATTTCACAGTTTAACAATGCAATACAAATAAGCTAAATTTGAGAGAGTATCCAACTCAAAATGAAACTGATGACAAAAGGTCAGTTTTGCTGACTTCATGACCAAGACAGACAATAAAAAAACAAGACAAATAATTCAAAATGTTTCCTGAAATGATTCTCAAGGTCAGAGCAAGTGGAAAACAGGCTCTGGACCACAAGTAAGGTAAGAGGAGAAAGAGTATTTGGGAACAGAGATAAGAAAGACAGTGTATAATGTCACTGTACTGTATTCAAAAACAGCAGTCAAGTGTGAAAAATGTGGAAAGAGAATGACTATAGCAGGAGGAATTCTTCATGAGGAATGATGGGCAGTATTACCTTGGAGGCAGCTATCAGTCTGAAGGAGAGCAAATGGACTATTATATTTAATTGAAGTTGGCAACAGAGATACAAGGCCACACGTTGCCAGAAGTAGAGGTGGTTAAACTGAAGGAGAAGGCAGACTGAACTAAGGTAAAAGAACTTGCACTGACTATGTTGTCTTCAACATGAACTGAGCATATGGACATGAGAAAGATGGAAACAGACACCTGTTAAAATTTCACCTAGGGAAAAAAAGTGCCTGTCTGAAGGGTATTCAGCACAATCACAAGCTTTCCCTCACTGGAGCTATGTGAAAAAAAAACATCTTCCAGGGGTAAGGGAGTATCTAGTTGAGTGGGCAATGTCCAGAATTAATATAGCTATCCCGTTACTCAGTGAATGTCCCACTTGCCCTAGGAATATGACCAGACCAGCTCAGAGCAAGAAATTAAAAGTAGCAGAAGGTAAACACCCGCAACACAGGAGGGGAGGGGTGGGGAGGAAAATGGAAAGTGGGCAGGGAAAAGGGAAAACAGAACTATTCACCTCTGTATTGACCTAAAGAAATCCAATCATCATACAAGAAAAAAATATTTTCCACTACTTACGGGAGGAAAAATTCCAAAAGAGTTGATTGATGCCAAATGTACTTCTTACATCTGCAGTAATCTGGGAAATAGTTTTAAGAACACACAGCGCACACACACACGGTGCATATTCAACACACCTTTTCCAATACACTGTTTTTTCATACCGTCATTTGTGTCTAGCAATCAGAGTGGTTTCGCAGAAAATGCACACATTTTTAAAGGTCTACAGTATGCAAATATCTGTTTACGTGACATTTTGACATGAAGTAGCTGTAAGGGGGAAAAAGTATATAATGAGAAGCTTTGGATAGTTTTAGAAAGAACTCAAGCTGTTAAGTTGCAGCTAGCTTAAACAAAAATCTAAATTTCATTCTATGAAAATAACAATTCTAAGAGTAATTACTGGAACAAGAGACTTGGTAAACAGCAAACAAACTAAGGCTTTCACAAATATCCCTTGATCAAAAGACGATATGAGGAACAAGGCCTCCCAAGTATTGTGAATCATGTACGGAAAAATACATTTCATCTAACTAAGCATCTCAAACTACAGAAGGAACTACTGTTAAGCCAAAATGACATAAAATATTTTTTTAAATGAGCTTTTCAGAAATTGGGTTAATTAAATATAAAAATTAGAAAAAAAATTCTGATTCTGATACAAAACTGGGTGTTGTTTTTTCTCAGAAATCAATCTCAGAGCCCTTCAGTGAGCACAGGTCTGTGTTTGGAGTAAGTAAAACCACCTGTATTTGGAATAAACAAAACCACTTGCTCCAGTGCAGAAAGCAATCCTTAACATTTGACAGGCTAGACCTTGTAAAGTTTGAAGACAATATTCTCTTTTCATGTACCTAAACTGGAGTTTTAAGTATTATGAGCCAGAAATCAGATACATTCAGATAGATATACATAGAAAAAGGAATCCAAATTGATACAAAGTATATACAACATTGTGAGTGTGCTAACATAAACAACAAAAAATAAAAAGTCCTTACAGATTCATATATATTGAAGATATCTGAAATTACAACCTTTGTCCACCCAACACTGACACA
>NW_008607384.1:0-363 GCF_000691845.1 Merops nubicus | reverse complement strand
CACTCTTTCTCTGTAAGCATTTACAATGCATGTTGAAGTTTTATACTAAAGTAGCATGGATTCCACAAAGCTCTCTTTGCTTTATATATACAGTACAATTTGTGTTAGAAATCAAGCTCAGATTTCTTGTTTCCCTTTAAAATACAAAGATGCAGTCAAGATTTTACCTTTTTGCTTCATAGTGGGAAATTCCAGGCATTAGAATACTATAGTTCAGCCTGTGTTAGAAACTGAGCAACACTGAATTCCATATCAGGAGACACTAATTTGTGATCTAAATCAACACATGTTCTTCTTTAAAGCAGATGAAACTAAAGAATCTTCTGAACATTTTATTAATATGGTCTTATATTATATAATATA
>NW_008607383.1:82687-161175 GCF_000691845.1 Merops nubicus | reverse complement strand
CAAAGCACAATGTGTATTTATATGTGCTAAAACCCAAAGTGGTGGTAGGGTTTAATTGGAACACGAAGGCAGCGTGGTGTCAGCCCATTAGTGGTTCTAATTAGCACTGCACAGTTACTAACACATCACAGTCCAGCCAAGAAACTCTTGTGGGCTCAGATCAGTCCTGAGTGGCAGCAAGTTGTGTTCTGTTTGTCTGGTAAATGAAACCCAAGCTCCATGCTGCTCTTTGGAAGGCAGTTCTGCTTTGCACTGGTGCAAATTGGTGCTGGTTCCATGGGGTGTGGTGCCAGTAAAAAGCCTAGGAGATAGTCCTGACTGGCACACCAGTCCAGGGAATGAGAAATGGGAACTGGCTGTGGCCAAACAGGAGGGTACAAACTCCACTTACCTGCTCGTGTCTTTGCTGGTGGTGTCTTTGTCTGGCAGCCTCATTTCTAGAGGATTAGAGGAGCTTCCTTCAGGGCTTGTTGAAACCAGTGGGATTTTGTTCTGGGTCATGCCCTGCAGTCACTGATATTTGTGGTATTCTGCTTTCACTGCACCCTATAGACCAAGTGGAGAAGGCTCAGAAAAGGGCCATGAAGTAAATCAGGGGAATGGAGATCCTGTTCTATGGACAGCTTAAATCTTTAACTGTGCCAGTCGAGTCTCTGCTTGCTTAGCCCAGGAAATGTAAGAATAAGAAGGGATACAATACACCCTGCTGTAGGTAAGAGGCAAATGTGGATGGGGAAGAACTTTTAAGGCTGGCAAATAACACTGGCTAAACAAGCAAAGTGGTAGAAGGTGCCCACAAATCAATTTTAGATTGGAGAAGGAGTTTGAATTCTGTGAGATGGAGCTTGCTTACCTGTGACAAACCCCAGGAGCATTTACACAGTGTGGGAGATGCATCCAGTTCTATGTTCCAGTAGTTCCTCTAGGGAGTACTCATGGTGGCTCAGCACCTGAGGAATAAGTCCCAGGCAGGGTTTCTGGTTAGTAGCTATGCTTAGGCAAGACTGAGTTTGTTAATAGGTTTTGGTTTGTTATTCCAAGGGCTTGAAGAGCTGTGCCAGGCTGCTGAAGGAACCCAGAAGTTGTGTTCTGCTCTGGCAGGATGCTTTGGGAAATACAATCATTACTACTAGAAAAAAAGGCAGTTTTTTGGTTAGCTAAGGAATTCTGTTGCCTTCCCTGTTGCCTTCATGGCTGCACCTTTATGTTCTGCAAGATCTCCTAAGGGCTGGGCTTGTGCCTGTTGTCAGTCTCTCAGTGTAAGAACCATTAAGGTTGGAAAAGATCTCTCAGATCATCATGTCCAACCATCAACCCAACCCTTCCATGATCTTAAAATATGATCCTTCATCTCTGCCCAGCATTGTTGCAAGCTCATAAGAATGAGCTCCTTTTTTTTTGCCAAATCTGCCAGCTGGCCAGTAGATTTAATGGACTCAGTTCTCTTTGAGCAACATCTGGGATTTGAGGTGTGGCAAAACTGTGGGGTGGGTACCACTGAGAATCCCAGTGAGATGGCAGGAGAGCAGTGCTCATACAACAGAGAGGAAACCACAGTGCTTTGCAGCCCAGGCACTGGGTGCTCCAACACCTTCCCATACCCCAGAGCACAGAAAGATTCCAAACCAGTAACACGAGAAAAATCACAGCTTATTCATTCTCATAAGCTGCCAGCCCTGGGTTTGGATATTTCAGAGCACAGCCTGTCGAGTCTGACAGACAGACCTGCCAGCTCTGGGGCTGTGCTCACACAGCATCCTTGCATAAATATCATTTAGCTGAAATTAAAAAAACCAAACAACAAAACCAACAAAAAAAACCTCAACAACCCCAAACCCTACTAAAAATACATTAAACCTGAAAGCTCTGAGCAAGGCTGGGTTCTGGTGAATGTGTGGGGTTGCTGTACCCTGCTTGTATCCCCTGTTCTAGCTCTTGTTTCCTAAATGCTACCAATTTATTTCAAACTGTATGAAACAGAAGTGAAAAATCAGCCTCTGGAATGATTTTTAAAAATTAATCTGCCTAATACAAGTTTATTTAAGTAAATTTCTTCAAAGATAAAGCAGATCCACGAGCTCTCTGACTGGGCAGTATGTGGTTATATCTTTAAGTCTCTTTATTGTACAGTAGCTTTTTTTTTTTCCCCCATATAGAAAACCCCACCCATATCTCTGCAGTATCTGCAGCATGAATTAGAAAGTCCATGGGGACATCTAGGTCAGCATGAGCAGATCTGACATCAGCCTGCAGATTATGCCCACGACCAACAGTGCTGCAGTTGTTTTTCTTTCCTCCCCCTCCTTTGTACTAGGGAAAAAATGATTCTCAAATGGCAATTGTAAGAAATGTTAAAATGCCCCTACAGACAATCTTGTCAAAATGCCATTCTCTGCATCAGAAAAACCTCCTGTGCCTCCTCTGTAGAGAATATATATAATCCAATAAGGTATATTTGCTAATGCAGTATTGACTGGCATTCAGAAACCCAGTGGAGAGATGCAGGAGGAAGGAAGCTGAAAGCTGATGATGATGCAGAGAGGAAAAATGAAACTGTTATCTGATAATAAGAGCTTCCAGCAGCAGACCTGGTGGCCAGATTCAGAGCTCTGGTGTGTTGCTGTCTGAGAGCTGCTCCACCAGCTTCACAGACCTGCTCTGCCTACTTCTATAAATGAATATTCCCTGAATTGGCAAATCTGTGCCCAAATACCCCTTCTTGTTTCTATCCCCTGTCTGCCAAGCAGGCCCTGCCTATATTCTATTTTTTTTTCCCCCTGCAGATCTGTATATTAAGATATAGTTCTGCATTCTCCAATTTCCTGTGATTTTTTCACAACCTCAGGGGCTGTCTCTTACATCCTTGTGCTATTTTTACAGTACTCCAATTATGCTGCCCTCAGTGGAATTGCACTTGATGAATCCTAGGGAAAACTAAACCTGAGCTTCCCAGTTCTAAGCCAAATTCTACATGGGTGTAATTCACTAGAATTAACCTTAATTTACTACATTGTACCTGGAGACAAAGTTTATCCCTGGGGATGTTGTTAAAGCAGCTGGGAATAGTCACGTTCAGCAGCAACTTTGAAGTGAGGTGGAAACCTTAAAGATTTCCTTCTTCCCTATAAAGTGGGAATTTGTGTTGTACTTTCATTATGGGCCACCCAAAAAATGGAGTAAGGTGGAGATGTTGTGCCTGAGAGCTTCTGGCTCGAAGCAGAGCTGGCAGGCAGAGGTTGGGGAAGGCAGATAACTGATGTAGAAAGGAGTCAAAGGACTTGCTGGGGGTCATTCTGCAGATCAGTGGCAGTTCTGGAAATTTCACAGCTAGTATCCAAGTCACACTTGCTATTAGAAGAAAATCCCTTTCTTTTTTTTTTTCCCCAGGGACCTCTTCTGTGGTGTAGGGAGCATTCCCCTCCTGATCCCAAACCATTCTTGTCCAGTACAGCAGCTCTGGATCCCACCCTGCAGCCCTGTGGCCTCTCACCAAGCTGCACGAGCTGGCTGCATTTCAAGTGACCTCAAGCCCCAGTGATGGGTGATGGGTGCCTGAACCTGGACACACTGAACTTAAGCATTCTGATGGGCAAACAGCTCAGGAAAACCTGGGTGACTTCACATCAGTGTGTGAAACAAGAAGGGTTTGCTCTGTTTCATTCCAGCAGTGCTGATTATCTAGGGAGGTGTCTTGGTGTCTTCTGCTGCTAGGTGTAGAGGCAGAGCCAGTTCTGAGCTGCAGAGATTGATGCTGCTGGTGAGATAAATAATAAATCAAAGCAGATGGGATGGCTGTTTCTTAATCAAAGGCCAGGAGTGGACAGTGCTGTTCTGTCACTTGAATGGTGACATGCTTGGATTACTGTCCAGAGGAACCTTTGTTCCCCTGCAGAGTCCCATTAGCTTCCCGTGGGCAAAGCAGCCTGTCTTTGAGGACCTGGTTGCAGACTTCATCTTCTGCTAGAGATAACTATAAGTACTTTCTTTCATTATTTTCCCAAGTTGAACACCTTCCAGCGCTTGAATGCAGTAAAAATGACACTTAGAGAGCAAATTGGGACATAATTCTAAGTTCTGAGGTATATTGGAATAGAAAGCGCTGTAGAAGGACAAAGTAAAAATATTTAATATATGTCTAAAACCCACAAATTTTCTGCTGTGTGAGAGGACAAACATTTTTTAAGTTTCTCTGCTTTTATAAATGGAACACATTTTGTTCCTGCCTTTTTCCTCTTCTGGATATTCCAGGATGACATGAAAAAGATGGCAGCTAAAGATGAGCCAGCACATTTTATGCTAATGCTATTCTTCTAACTTCTTTTTTTCTGATCATGGTTTGGAATGAGAGGAAAAAAAAACTATTAAATGTGATTGTAAGAGACTTAACTTTTTTTTTTTTTCCCCAATGCATTGCATATTACATGCCAACAATGGAAACACAGGAGGGCAAAAGTGGGTAGCTTGATGTAGCTGCTGTTGACCAAACAGGAAATCTGTCTTCAGTGACTTCAAATCCTTCAGCAAAAACCTTGGATGCTTATATTTATGGATTAGCTCCATCATTTTATAGCAATAATTGATCCTGCAAAGCCTGCACAAGAGCTGGGGCTCCCAGGCTTTGGGTGGGTTTGACCTACAATGACTGTGGGTTATCTGATTTTGCAGCACCTATTTAATAGCTGCAATTAGAACAAAGTGCCTGGACTCACCTGGAGCTTCCAGCCATGCTGGGAAGTGTGTGTTTGTTTTGATTGCTGTGTGACTATTAATTCTTTTTCCATTTCATATTCTGTGAAACATCATTAAGGAAAGCACCTTTCTCTTACCTTTCAAAGTGTGTAAAGCAGTTTGCACTATTAAAGGCTATTGAGCTGAACATGCCCAAAGAAGGTACCATACTAATAGATGCAACATTAAGGACCTGATGGGATTATTAAGTAGTAATGAGTAATTTTCTCCCAATTAGTGTGCTGCAGCTACAATTATACCCCTTACTGAGGGGCTTCTATGTTCCAGGGCCTGGGACTGTTCATATCAACCCTTTCCACGACAGGTCAGTCGATGCTTCCCTGACAACAATGGAACATTAATTTAGTCTCTTTTGCCCCTGTGAGTTGAATTTGGCAAAGCCAGAGTGCAGCAGGAGCTGAGGATTGACATTTCTAAATCGTTTGAAAGCAGCACTCCTGGTTTGCAGATGTGTGTGAGGTACACAGATGGGAATTGAGCGACCAGCTCACTCCAGGATCTTGGAGGTTTTTATGTACTCAGCCTCCCTCTTAAATTCCTCTTTGGAATTATAACTCAATCTAGACCTGAGTGAGCTAGCAGGGAAAAGAAAAGAGTCAGCTTATCCCCAGAGCTGCAGTGGGGCTGATTTTCAGTCCTGCTCACTCAGTATGAACACAACCACAGAGCTTAGACCTGGAAATGGTGCCAAGGGAATCCCAGGCTCAGGGCAGGCTCTTCGTGCTCTCCTCCAGCTCCCAGCTCTGGAGTTTCACCACTTTGTTTCAAGAACTTCTTAATAGGAACAGGAGTGGGTTTTACATTGAAACAAAATGAACCTGGAATCTGTAAGACTGCTGACAGAATGCAATTAAGATCAGCACTGCTGACAGAATGCAATTAAAAAAAACCAACCAACTTCCCCCCAACCCTTACAGGAGGCAGCTGGGATGTGCTGAGACACAATCTGAAGGACAAGGAGATGTCCCAGCCCCTGGTGACTGGTACATCCATCTGGAAGGTGTGCAGAGTAGAAGCCCCTGAGGTAATGTGGCCATCCCTGCTGTATTCCTGACAGGCTCTGCAGTGGGAAGGGAAATTCTGTTAAATGACAGCATCCCACTGGGGCTGCTGTTGCTTCAGCCACTCAGGAGAAGAGGTTGGGTGTTCTGAATTTATTGCAACCAAGAAGACGTTGAGCATATGATTTATTTGCATTTTTAGTGCTGAAAGTAATTCAATTGGGAAGAAATTTTTTTTCCCTTGGACTCTGTGAGCCAACAGCTCTGCTAACTGGTGCTTTTACAATCAGACCAGAATAAATCCCAAGCAGCAAGACCCCAGCTACACCAGTTGCTGTGCAAAACCTGTGCCTGCTCCCGACAGCCACTGGCCTGGGCAGATGGAGGGTGGGAAGGAAAAGGTTCAGGTCTGGAGGAGCACAACACGTGGGGAGAGAGCCCAGGGCTTGGTTCCTCAGCTCTGCAGTTCTAGCCATGCATGAACATCTCGGGTTGGAGGGTTGTTTTGGGAGTGACATTAATTTGTGGGTCCATGGCACTCTGATTTCATCACTGCAGTGTTTGTAAGGAGCATGTTCCACTGGAATAGCTGATGTAAAGCTTGGCCTCTGCCTCGTGGATTCAAGGGCAATATCAAATCATCTTAAAACAGCACTGCCACTTCAATTGCTTTGGTTGTCACGTTGGAGGTGAACCACTGTGAGCCTTATTCAGCACTAAATATATTCTCTCTTTAGAAGCCTGAGTCAAGGTCTGTGAAATGAACGGGGTAGATCTGGGGTTGTCTGGTCTGGTACTTTTGGTTTAATGGTTATCAGCCCTTAATGATGTAAAATTAGTGCAACAAGATTACCTGGCTCCTGACCCTGAACTCCATCTATCCACACAATTATCTTTGTCTCAAGGATGTCTTTTTGACTGCAGCCCAGTGGGTTAATTTGAATCTAGTCAAAATCCAAGACCAAAAGGAAACCTAGTGCAGTAAAAAAAAAACTGGAAAAAGATGATGTGAAGTGATGTGAATAGTTCAGGAGGGTGAAATGTCTGCTGGAACCCACACATGAGACGTGTGCTGTGTTATGTAAGGATCTGCCTGTGATGAAGTGTTGGGAATGGTCTGTCTCTAATATGGATTGGCAGGAGCCACCATGCTGTAGCTTATCTTCCTTAGCTATTAACTGAATAGCTGAGTTGATGATTTTGTTTTTTTCCCTTCTGGCTGATTTTTCAGATTTTTATTAGTCAGGATGGGTCTAGCTGCTCTCATGAGTTGGGCTTGGCAAAGATCACTCAGAATCATACCAGTGCAGTGGAGAGCCAAGGCTCTGAAACCACATCTCCAGGGGTATCCACCAGCATGTCTGAGGACACAGGCCAATTTCTGCAGCTCCCTGGCCCACAGTGTCCAGGCAGGGTCTGCCCAGAGGGTTCACTAATGCTGGCACTCAGTCCTGTTACAGCAACTGATCCAAAAGCCCCTTGCAGAGAAATTCAGGCTGCCTGGAACTTTGTGTTCCTTCCAGATGAGTATTGTCTCACTGAGGAAGTAAATCATGATAACATCTTAAAACTTCAAACAGTGTGTCTTTGAATGAGTTTTAGCCCTGAATTTTTTTTTTTTTCTGATAAGCTTGGAAAACCTCCAGAATTACTTAATTTGCTTCCTCAGAATCTGTCAAATTCCTCTGTGTCCTGAACAAGTTTGCCTTTGGAGCACTGTAATAATGTCCTGAGTGAATATTTTCCTTCTGCAGCAGCTGTAGTGTGTGTGACCTGCTGCTCTGGCATCTCCACACTGGACCTTCCATCAGGACTTGTGCAGGACACAAGGGGAGTGTAGGTAGCTTGTGATGCAAGCCACTAAGAGATATTTTGTCAAACCATGGAGCTGATGCAGTTAATAGGGTTCTAAACTAAACTGATTTGGAGGAGGAGGTGTTGCTGCATGTCTGCATGGAGGTTTTGTGTTTTTTAAGGGGACAATTGCTGTAGCTGAGATAGCCTACAGGCACAGAGCAGCTGATGTGCTGGGGTGGCACTGCCACTCAGATGTGGTCTTGCAAGACCTTGAACCCTCATTCCCTATTGAATTATCTGGCTAAACTACATGGGAGGACTTGAAATAGCATTTCATGACTGTGGCTGCCTTGGTTTTAGGCACTAGGGCTCTTTGCTCCAACTTCTCAATGTTTTCATGCTCCCTCAAACACCCAGCTCCTCGGTTTGTCCAAACTGGCAAAGTTTTGACTCCAACACAATTGGGCTGGGGAGGAACTGGCACTAAAAAAAGCTCTTGAAATGGTCTAGAGACCCCAGATGAAAAGTGGAGGCACAAGGAGCCTGAAGGCATTGCATGAACCCTCTTCACAGGGAAGAATTTTCCCTTAAAGTCTTGGAAGATAAAAGGAGAGCACAGGGGAGTTCTGCATTTAGTTTTGGGAGATATTATAAGTGCTGTGCTATCTTATGATGTGCTTGCTATAATTATTAATCGCATGATTAAGTGTTTGATGTTCTCCATAACCAAGTTATCAACATGTTCAACATTAATTTTGCTTGTACTGCTTTATGCAACTTTCATGCCCCATAAAATGCATGTTAAGTACCAGGGATGTTTAATAATGATGTTTTCACTAGGGCATGATTGTAAAACTCCCTTGGGTTAAAAAAGATGAAAAATAGCAATGAGTAAACTTTCTTTGACAGGATAGGTGAGGAAACAGAGCTGTGTATTTGCAAAAGGATCTTGAGACAATAAAGGTAAATGTTAAAGGAGATTTTATTTAGTTTCAGTGGCACAGACTGGAATCAGTGTCGAAGCCAATGTAGCGACTGGGTTTCCTTGTATTAATATTAAAATGTGAAGAGCTCTTTAGTGTTGAGTAATGAAAATCCTAATTGAGTAGGAGCAGGTCTTAGTTATCTTTACAGTTGTGGCCTGCATTGCCTTTGATAGCAGGAGTGGTTTCTCTGGTCATTTTGGGATATATATATCCATGTCCATACTTACCCTGCATTGGCAGCTGCTAAGTGGATAATAAATGGACACAGCATCTTTTAAACTGCTCATTGACAAAACGAGGTGGGGAAGATCCTCTGCTTTAGAGTAGCTGAGGAAACGTATAAAAGCTTCCAGCAATGTTGTTTTAGATGATTACTGCAATTTTATGGGCTAGTGAAAAGTAAAAAGTCTATTTCTCATACCCAGCTACTCTGTAGAGTAAATCAATAAATAACTAATGGTAGTCGTTTAAACTCCGTCCCTAATGGATTGTTGTCCTGTTATAAAATGTGTGAAAATTGGCAATTCAGCAAGAGTAGGGGGGAAAAAAATGATCAGCTGTGAGTGTTAGTTGCCTCGGAACTGCTGGGAAGTATGAATTATAATTTAGGATCATTGTTCAGTGTAAATGTTTGTAATGAAATTCAAGCATTGGTTGGAAGCACTGGAAAGAAGAGGCTGAGCTCAAGATGATGCTTTCCAAGAACAGGGAAAACAAAACAACTGTGGGCTGCTCTGTCTTGAAGTCACGAGAAGGACAACTCCTGGCACACGTGATGATGGGGAATGGTTCCTGGGGTGGCCAAGGAGAGAGGGGAATAAAAAGTAAAGAAAATGAATTGCAGGTCAGAGTGCTGGTGTAGATTTATGCCGCAGTTTTGGCGAGGAATAGAATTTGCTTTTATTCTGGCTATAATTTGATTTTCAGCATTGCTCTTGAGCAACTCCTTTGTTCTAACCTACCCTTTCAACGTTTGATAGATTGGTTTCCCCATACCATGTACTGTTTACTCTGTAAATACACTAAGCCTTTGTTTGTAAGGTGGTGTTCTATAAATATCCCTGATGTATTGACCACGATTTACCATGTACTAAAATTAGCTGCAGAAGCAAAAGCATTCATCAGTGGATATCTGTCTGCTCTTTTTCTGCACTCTCCCTCAGGCAGAGCTACGTGTAAAAATTTCAAGCCCTAGCCCTGAACAAAACTGATGTTTTAGCTGAGTAACCTTCCAGTTTGCATGACTTCAGCAGTAGCAGACAGGGAGCTGTCTCCTAACCCACTCAGATGAAATGTTCTCCAGTGCAGAGAATATTTCTTCTTCAAAATAAAGAGAAGAAAAATGCCATGGAAAGTTGTCTGATTCATCCACGTCTTCAGAACGTGCTATTTGTTTCTGCAGAGAAAGCCTGTCTTTGTGCTTTTACCCTTACTGGAGAAACTCAATCTTTTCAAACAGAAAAAGGGGAGAAAAAAAAATAAGTCGACGTAGTGACAAAATTCACCATGGATATTTGTGGGCTCGCTGCCTTTGTCTTCAGCAGAGTTGCATCTATTCATCCCAATGGCTCAATTTGTCTTAGAGGCTCAGCCTCCTTTCCCAGGAGGAGTGATTGGTTTTCCTGCATCTCTGCAGACAAAGGGGCTGTTGTCTACGCAGCAAAACATAGTGCCAAGCAAGGATAGCTGAGCTAGCTCTGGGAAAAAATGACTTATTAGATACTTGTAGCTTCTCCAGAGTGTAATGGCTTCTGCTACCCACTATAACTTCATCAGGAATTGATTGCTTCTGCTTATTACTGTCATGCAAACGTTCTCAGAGCCAAGAGCAGCCCAACCTCTGTCTTGCCTAGTGCAACAATCCTGTGCTCAGGTGCTGGGGACTCGCAGGTTGATATTTAGTCAATACATGTAATTGCCTTCATAGTGAAATCAGCTTCTAAGAATCAAGCTGAAGGAGGGGAGGTCGATGTGATTTCAGAGTCTGAACACGCGTTGGGTCAGCTTGGCGTGGTAATTTTAACAAACTGCCAGATTGCTTACAAGTGAGAGAACTTTTATGGAATAACTGAATGTCTCTGACAACGCTGCGATACGCAACTGTTTTGTTCTGCAGCTGAGACTTTCTCTTGCCACGGTGCCAATACTTATTATTCATCTCTTCTTGTACATAAGGCTGGACCTTCTGTCTCACACAGATCTCTTCAACCTTCAAGAGCTTGTCAAGAGTATCCAAAAGTAGGACAAGGCTGCGTGCTGTCCTACTAATGTGTTGCAGCATTTGGTTTCGGTCTCCTGCCAGTCTAAATCGTGGCTTGACGTAGAAACATCTCTGCAGTCATAGTAGCAAAGTGTAACTTCGTGCAAATAGAGTAGTCATCCACAAGAAATTTGGGAGTAGAAGTCATTGGTCGGTTGTATCTCGCATAATTTTGGTTTAAAGAATAGAAGTTCCTGTGTCTGAGAGAGAAAATTGTTGTTAGTAGGGCTGTATGTGGCTTTGACCTTGCTGGCTTGTCATTTATGGACTGAGACATCTAATAATTCAGATAGTTCTAGCTCAATAAATGAAGTTTATTACTCTTGACTCTTACTGATTTGGAGACCCTTATTTGGAAAATGACAAAGATTTTCTGAGTTTCCTGGCATGGCCCATATAGCAAATTTACTGCAGCAGCCCTTGAGGTGACATTCCCTTGCTTTATTAGTGTCTCCAGTATAATTGAGTTTTACAGCATTAATAATTTAGTGCAGTTTAATAAAATAAACAGATAAATAAATCACCTTTTATTGCTTACAGAATATAATTAAAATTGGTGAAGCCAAATAATCACTAAAATAAAAACCTGGTATTTCAATTCTTTTATTCACTCCATCAACTGGAAAGGAAACCAGAGATCCAGGTGGGATTTCTTATCCAGATCAATCTCAGACAAACCCCCATGAAGTGGTTCTAGCTGTTCAGAGCAGGGTTTTTAACCTTCCCAGTGTCATCAGTCACAGTAAACGACTATCTCAATCTCTAGGAAAGACAAAACATTAGGAGGATAATTTGTGATGGTGTTTTGTGAAAGAAACTATTACATCTTATTCTTCTCCACCTATGCTACCCTTAGTAGAAAACTGATAAGGCAAAATTAGACTTACTGGAGTCTGGTCTCCTTTGCCTCTTCAAGCTCTGCTCCAGCAAGCTCTGAAGGGGTGATAAGTTCTCACTCTGCTCAGTCTGTCTGCATTGGTGCTGGGCCAAAACGTCTACTAATGCAAATCCAGAGCTCAGTCTGGTAACACCAAGCCCTTTTTGCAAAAATAAGTGTTTTTGCTGGAGATACCAACATCTGTGACAGCTTCTTTTGTCAGGTATCAAGAGGAAAATGATAAAATCCCCCCCAGAGGCTCAATGAAATGTTGATTTGACACTGAGCATTCTGCTGCTCCCATGGATTTGCCCGAGCTGATGGGAAGACAGCTCATAAGCAGCTTGGCAGGGAATTCCAGCAGTGGTCTGACCCCAGAATAAACCATTAGCGTGTCTGACAGCAAACAGCCATTTAAAAAAATCAAAAGTCAAAGGGCAGCTGCAAGTCTGGAAGCGACTGCAGGAGAGGGACAATTGGGATCTCAGTAGCCAAGTGTCACAGTCCTGAGCTGTGTGCTGGCTGCCACAGCAGAGCTGCTCTCACAGGGGAGGAGGGGACCTGTCCGTGGCTGCCCCACGTTCAGTGTGTGCTGTGACAATGTCTCTGTGCTGGCATTGCCCTCTTGGCATCGTGGGTATTGCTCTGTGCTAACTCAGGTTCAACCTGGACTTTTTGCCCTTTGAGTGGGGAGAAGAAAGGTCAGATGCCAGCTCTCCCATCAGCATCTCCATGGCAGTGCTTGCCACTTTCTGTGAGTCTGTAGAGCTGCTTTGGGCAGCAGTTCCTTGCCAGGTCTCCTCTAGGCGTGGTGCCAGTATAAATGGTGAAGGAGACAGAAGATGGAGGATTTTCTGTCTGGTTTGCTTTGTCCTGGTCAGAGAGACAGAAACTTGGCACCTGAGGGTTCCTTGGCTCCCCATCTTGTGTGCATGCAGGGAAGATGTGAGAGTGTCCAGCACTAGGGCTTGATCCCCTTTGTATTTCTTTCAATTTGTGAATTGTCTAGAAATAACTGAGAGGGGGACCTGGAGGAGAGAATATGCTCCTGTTTAAGGTGCCTTTGGTAAATAAAGTGAACTTTGCATGGAAACGATGTAAAATTAAACCCCTCATAGTGTTTCTCATCCCAGTGTGTCCAGGAACTCTAAAGAGCAGGTAAAGATGGGACACAAAGGCAAGCCAAGGGTACCTATTGCTGGTCAAAGGCAGAGCCAGAAGTGCAGTGGGGTCACCTGTTTCAGCCTCCTTGTCTTCCTACTGTACTGGAAAAATGAGTGATAATATCTTTACGATATGTCTTTATTTATATACATATAATTAAATGAGATCATTGTATATACATACATATACATGACAGAATACTTTCATGTCCACAGGTCTACATTGAAAAGTAACCCCAAAATCTTCTAAAAATAAACGTCCATCTTTCAATTTTTAAACAATACCACTTATACAATCCAAACTATTGTCACAATGAGACTTTCATGTCTACACTTTCTCCCACGTAGCTTTCCACACCTCTCAAACATCTTCAGTGTTGTAGCTCTTAATACAATCCCCATGAGTGTTTGCTTTCAGTGCAGTAAATATTGATGTAAATATGGGCATGTGAAAGATGAAACAGGAAAGAAGTCTAATCTAGGAGGAAATATTTAGGTGCAGCCTCGATGTGTAAAGATTTAATGAACGCACAGAGGCTCGCTTTGGCATCGTGCCTTTTGCAGCAAGTGAGATTAGTGAGTAGAGTTGTTGCATTTTCTTTCCCTTGGCAGGACCCCAGGCCCTGCACACAGGGTTGGTGGTGCTCAGTCCTTGCTTAGGGAAGAGCATTTAGAAGGTAAATGTTGAATTTTGTCCTGTAAACCTCACTGTCCTTAAGCTTTCTGGAGTCTATAGTACAGCTGAGTCCTGAAATTCAAAATATTTGAATGTATTTTTCAAAATTAATCCTTGGTTGTTCATGACTGACCTCTAATTAAAATGCATTGTTTCTAAATCCCATTAAGAATATTACTAATTAAATGAACAGCTGGAGTGGGCTGCCTGGAGTTGCAGGCAGCAAAGTGATGAGTTATAGCAGGGATTCAACTGCAATGCAGAAGAAAGAAAATTCAGTGTGGTGGAGGAAATCCATGATTTATGATGTATTATTCAGAATGAATTTACATCTGTATCTTCCTCTCTCTATAAAGCAGAGTATTTTCCATTAATTTATGATTTGGCATCAGCAAGTTTTTCTTCCCTGTGCTTCTGGGAGAGGCAAATGCTGTTTAGGTATTGGAGAAGAGTAGTTTTGGAAGGTCAGGCAGTGAGAATATGATGTCATTTGTCCTGCTGGTGTGAGAGGCAAATGCTGATGCCATCGTTTAGCTGGTGCATTGCTGTCTCTCTGCATTGCTCAGAGAAGTGCAATAAGAAGAGGGATGTCTGAGATAAGATACTGGTTAATTAAAAGCTGAATCCTTGCAAAGATACTACACTGACTTTAGAAGTTTCCATTTAAAACCAGACTGCCCTCAGTCTGTTCTCAAGGTTAGGATGTGCTGGGAAGGAGAGAACCAGTGAGCCCAAGGAGGTTCATGGAAAAGTCAGCTGGGATTAAAACCAGATCAGACTGTCAAGAAGTTCCAGGGAACTGGGGCAATATTTGCAACCAGTGCTTGGCATTTCTAACCTCCAGTAAATCACCTCTGTCAGAGTGAAGTTAGGGTGCCCATTTAGGGGGTCAGCAAGGTCCTTCTGTCTCATAAGAGACAAGGAGGCAGTTATGGGATGGGGGGAAGCAATTCCTGACCATTTATATACTACAGGTTGTCCTTTATGTTGTGAGCAAAGTAGCAAGTGGCTTTTTAATTGTGGCTCAGCTGAAAGAGGTTTGCAATAAAATTGCAGCCAATTAAGTGGGTCTTTTAAATAGACATGTTGGGAAACACTTCCATTTGTCAGCTGAGTGTCCACATGCTTTTGATTAATGCAGAAAACAAAACAAATATTATGGGGAAATCAGCCTGCTGTGTTCATCTGTGTCATTCTTCATCGACTGCTCCACACTGTGAGATCGAGTGCCATAAATTCTCTAAGTAATTGGAGTATGGTTCCATTTAATCCATCCGTTATTTTTAACCTTGACACGAAGTTTCTTGATGCTGCTTTTCCCCTTATTTCGGTTAGTTTTTCTTAATTGCTTGTCTTGGCAGCAGGACATTTCAGCTGTCCCAGTAATACCCTCTGGGAATGTTTCAACAAAGGTTTCTGCAGAGTCAGCCTTTCTGAAAATAAAGCAGATACTGAGGTTCACATAAGAGGTGCATGCCTTGAGGTCACCTTGTCTTTTTTTTTTCACTGCATATAAGATGCAGAAGAGTGCCTTGAAATCCTGTCTCTCCCTGGGTGCCTTGAAAAGCAAACTATCTGAGGTAGTGTTAAAGGGTTACTTGGTTATAACACTCAGGTAATCCTGTAAAATAATCAAAGGTTTCACCCCGAGTACTGAATTATATGACAACAAGAAATGCATTTGTCCTATGTGTTGCATATCACTCTTTCTTGTAATAAATCCTGTTTAAAAGGTGAAACTGTTTTAGGAGGGAATGGAGGGTGAGCCCAGTGACCTTTGTACAGCACAAACATCTTCAGCTCTGATGCAGAGTGAGATAAATTTCAGAAAGATTAATTCTGTGAAATGAAGCAGCTGCTGTTCTCAATGGTTTCCAATACCTGCTGTGGAAGGACTCTCATCAATCATGGTATTTCCAGCCATTAATAAAGAGGCTTAAGGGCTTGGATTTAAGCAAGAGACATTTCATCTCAGACCTGGAGCAGCCTAAGGTGTGTGTGTGGCCCTTCTGCAGCAGGGGTTTCATTAAAGACAAACTTCCTTATTAAGATTTATAGGATGTACACTCAGCCTATTTGTTACAGAAGTACCTGCAAGATAATAGTGATTATTCTTTCTCCCCATTTTGCTGAAGCACAGAGAATCAACTCCAGTATATTGCCACTTTTACATCTCTGGCTTTGCCCAAGCTGAAAATCTTGGTGTGTATTGATATTTATTAGGCATCAATTTTCCTTCTGTTGAGATTTGCCACAAGATATTTTAGAGATCAAGAGCTACTTGTAGAATGGGCATTTATTTTAAATAATGAACATGCTTGGAATTAATATGAAGATTTTAAGTTCAGCCTGCCCCTTGGCTATGAAACTATCAGGAGCTGGAAGAGGCTTTTCCCTTGGGAGGGTGTTCATGGAATTCTCCTGGCTGCTTCTGCAGATGTTGGGCTTGGCCATTGCACGTGGCAACATCCCAGTGGGGATTATCCTGGATGATCTGATCAAGGGAGCAGCTCCCACCCTACTGACACACTGACAGTGACACCGAGTGTGTCACAGGGATGGGTGGGTGGCACATCAGGTCAGACAAAGAACTATATTTTAAACTCCTTGTGGGAAGCTGTGGGAGTCACTGCCTTGTGAAATTAAATGTGCTTCTTTTCTTCAGTGTGCTCGATCATGCTATTATATGATAATTGAATGCTTCAGGAAGTTAAGTAATCTTTGCAGTGAAAAGCTCCCCTGTTATACCCATGTACAGCTTTGCACAGGTTTCTAACTCACCTGATTTAATATTTCTCTCTGAACAACCTGCTCTTTCGAGTATTTTTGGCTACAGCCTCCTTCGAGGATTGAGACTCGATCGACGCTGACAAACCTTCTATTTCTAACCCATCTGTTGGAGCCCTTTCCTTCCTGCTGTGACTGGTGTGTTATTTCTGTAGGATTTGAAACATCAGCCAGGAGAGAGGTGTGAGGCTGCTTGGGAAACCTCTATTTTCAGGTTGTCCTTGATGGAAGTGCTTTTTGTTGGAGCAACCCCTTCATCTCAGGCTCATTCAGCTCCTCGTACTTCTTTCTGACAATATAATCAGTGAAAAGGTGGAAGTTCTATCAAATCATGCAGCAATAAGGTTGTGCAAGCTGGGAAATAGATTCTGTAGTCAAGTGAGTCCTGGTATGGAAAATAAAGTCAGCGTGTGCAGTCCTGGATTTGAATCCCAGGAGGAGGTTCAGGTGGTTGGAGGCATTCAGAGCTGGTGCAGGCTGCAGCAGCACGACCCTTTGTCCACAGGCTGATAGTCACAGCTCCAGTTTTACACATTTCCTTCCACTTACACACCTTCCATTGCAAGAACGTGCTGCGGATCAAAGGGAAGGCACATTGTGTGTTCTAACTTAAATACATCATTACTTAACTTATAACATTTATGAGCGTGATGTATTTAAATTAAAATACACAACCAATGCCTGCAGATAAGATTATTAATACCTCACTAATATCATACAAATAAATTAGTGCTAACAGCTCCCCAGGGTAACTGATTAGAAAACAATACTCGTTCTCTTGGTTCCTTTACTGCCAGCCTCCAACCAAAAACTCACTGCAGCCTTTTCTACTGATTTAAGTCATTTTTAGAGCAGTTCCACAGCGAGACATAAATTCCATTTTTTTTTTCCCTGACAAGGAAATGCTGCTGATCTCTTGTTCGAAAGCTGATGTCACAGAAAATTACTCCCTTAATTGACAGTATGGGCAGCTTGCTTAACTGATGGCTGGAAAGGTCACGCCACCACTGCTGTGCAGTTCAGCACTTCTCCAAAGAGCTGACCTTACTGAAAAGCACCCTCTTGTCCTGGCCTTGCAGGTGAACACAACACCAGGCAAACACCCAGCTCGGCATTTCTGTCTTGCAAAGGAAAGGTTTTTGCTCAGAGGATGATGTGAATAAATCTCCATCAAACTCCAAGCAAGCAACAGCAAAGAGCACCCTTCCTGGTCTTCCCTAGAGTTGGGATTCGACTCTTATTTCCCACGAGCCAAAGGACCAAGAATGGGGGATTGTGTGTGAAAGAGGAGAGGAGGTGGTCTTGGGAGCACAGATTTAATTTGCACTGAAAAGTTTCCTCCTCAGCCTGCACAGGGCATCGTTACATAAACCTGGGTTTTACCAGTTCCCATTTTGCCTTTGGCAGCCACTCCCCTCGTGGGGTTAGAGACACTGCAGCAAGCTGCTGCCTCGCTTTCCCCATCTGGAAGGCTGAAGAGCTAAGCTGGTGTGCTGGCTGGGCAGGGTTGGGTTGGTTTGGACATGTGTTGTGAATCCTGTGCACTACTCAGACTGCAAAACTGGGCAATAATCAGTAATTTCTTCAGTGTGTGCTCTTGAGCTGTTCTTGTGTGACTTTTTACATCTGCCAGGATGCTCGGTGGTTTCTACTTCTCTCTTCACATCCTCAGCTCACGCTGATGTTTATAGGACATAACAGCTCAGGACTAAAACAAGTCCTAATCTCTTCCTCTTGTTAAATCATCACTTAATTTCTGGAGCCTGTGGTCTTGACTGGGTTCCAGGTTCTGTGTGAAGAAGCTGCCACATGTGACTGAGAAAGGCAGTGCTGGGCCACCTGATTTCCTAGAGAGGATTAAGTTGAGGATCCAAAAGTTGTGTGATAGAAACCTTGTGAGACTGTTTTAATTGGATTTTCATGGTGGGACTGGAACAGAACATCTCCTAGATAACATCCTCCCTAAGAGGCAGTGCATGGCAGACTGGAAGGGTTAATCTTAACCAAAAGGAGACATCCCTCCACAAGCAGAGCCCAGTTCTACCTGCCATGGGGTCACGTTGCATCACGAGGTGTCTCTCCTCAGACCACGACACAACCTTGTGCAATAGCTGCTGCTCCACCAGTCAGCAAGGGCTCCAAAGGAGAGGGCTGGTTCACAGGTTCCCCTGGAGACATTCCTGGTTTGAAACAGCAAAAGGTTTGTCAAGTAAACCAAGGCTGGCACAGATTATCCTCAGTCCCTTATAAAACTGATTGTCAGAGATTAAAAGCTGTGGCACGAATGGGAAGTGCTTTGAATTTTTGAGTTTTCTGGGTTTGGATTTCTTTTTTTTTTTTCTTTGGCAAACTGATAGGAAAAGATGAGGGGGTTGCTCTTTGCCAGAGGAGGAAACACAATGTCCTTTTGTAGCAAAATCTGTCTTTAACTAACACTCCTAAACAATAAAAGCATCAGTGAGAGTGGCACCAAGTCATCCAAGCACAGCCCAGCTCTCTTCTGGAAGTTGAACTCTCTGAGTTAAAATGACAAAGAATAGGTTCTGCTTCTTAGACCTGTGTTGTACCAGTCCATCTGTGGCTTCCAGACTGAATCCTGAGCTCAGCACAGGGTGAGATCTCCTCTCCCTGCACCCACCACAAATCATCAGCCAGTGAAATTCCTGGGGTGGCTCCAGTGAAATTCCACAGGGTGTCACCATTCAGGTGACATCCCCATGCCAAGGGCTTCCCTCCTGCTAAAGCCTCAGGGGCTCTTTGCAGGAGAATCCCTTGACTTTGGGAACAATGTGCTGCACTGGTTGTTCCTTGGCTTTGGGCATGATGTGCTCCACTGATTCATGGCACCAGCATGATGGGCTGAGGTCTCCAGGGTTTACATCTCAGGCAGTGCAGCCTGCTGGCCAATGGCACCACCAGCATGAGTAGAAGATGACAGTTGTCTTCTGCAGAGGAAGAAGCTGTCCTCAGGATGCTGCAGCTCCTGTTGTCTTCCAAGCTGGGGTTAGATTGGGTCCTTGCAAAGAGATGTTACCTTACCTGCACCCAGGGCTTTTAAATGGAACAGAAAGGTGCAGAATTTAAAGCTGCACAGGAAAAACTAAATAAAGCTTTGGTCCAGTCCTGACACATTACAGCTGTGAGCCTGGCTGTGCCTGTGGGAGCTTGGGAGCAGAAGGTCAGGTTTCTCCTGGTCTTTATCTTGCCTTTCTGTATATAGACTAATAATCAGGCAGACCCAGGCAGTCTGAGGCTGCAAGGAGCCAGGTCTCAGTTTTTGGAGTCACAAAGGCATGTAACAAAGGAGCTGCATGGTTAGGGTGGAGTTTCTGTTGCCTGAACACCCTTAACCCCAACCAAAGTCTTCCAGATGAGCAGCATCTCTGCAGCCTGGAACAGGGGGTCTTTCTATGTCCTGAAACTGAACCTTCAAAACAGGAGTATTGTCTAAAGTCAACAAAACTTGATTTTCTCTAACACTAGCACAGTATGGTGAGGGCAAGTGAATTTTGAGTGCAAACAACCATTTTGTGCAACTCCTGTAGCTGCCCTGAGAAACCCTGGGCTCCTGGGTTGTTCCTATTGACCTGTGGGAGTCTGAAGGTTTGGAAGCTGTTTATAACCTGTGTGCTGTGGTCAGATATCCAAAGAGTTCTAAATATTTAACTACCATGTTCATCTAAATACCTTTGATTGGGGTTTTGTAAGACCTTATGGTTGAGTTTAAGCTAAAATAGGTCATTACTTCTTGCTGTCTGGAAAACAATCCCCCCCTGCCCTTTGAATTATTAATTTATCTTCATTTTGTATGTCCTTTCAAGAGCCTTTCTAAAGAGGGGGGTTTGAATATATTCCTTTTTTTTTTAGGAGTCTGTGTCCCCCCCTGCTATCATGTTTAATATAAATTCACTGCCTGTCCTTGCAGATTACATTATGCAGTCTGGGGCTGATGGACTTTTTGACAAAGTGAATATCTGGGACAGATTTGATAAAAGACATGCCACATCTAATGATGTTTAATGAAAATAAAAGCTTTTGGGTTTGGTGTCCTGCCCATTAACTTAAGTGTGATTATATTTATTGTCCGTCAGGCAGCTCAACACAAGCTCAGTCAGAAAATGAAATTTTAGTGTTCCAGTAAAAATAGAAAAAGAGGATGGATGCTTTGGTTGGGGGGACAACAGTGTTTGGAAGGTCACATGGAGTCTGTGGAAACAATGCCACTGACTTCAGTAGGGGTTGGACTGGGTTGCAAATCATGCCAGGGAAGAAATGGGAATAACACTGCAAATATTTCTGGTTATGGTTGAAGTCGTATGTAAAGAGATTTTTATGTACTCCCTGGTGTTCTTTGCCTGTTTCTGGCTCTTTCTAGAGATATTGGAGTATCTGGACATGTCTTGTTCCAATTCTCACTTAGCTTTCCAGGCTGGGATGCAGACCATGGGCTTGGCAGGGGACAGTCACAGCAGAAGGTGCTCTGTAAGATGAGGAGAAAAAAAAAATATCTCAGATAATCATGTTGAAAAAAAAAAAGGACTGTTTTTTCATTGGCTAAAAAACAGAGATACTAATTTCAGAAATACCACAAGATGAAGTAAATTTTGTCCAGGTGAATATAGAGAGGCAACACAAGGAGGAAATATGTGAAGAAAACCTCTTGATCATTTGAAGTGTAACAATGACTTCCATTGCTCATCAGCTTTAGAACTGATTGTAGGTTTTGTTTTTCAGAGAAATCAAATAGAGAATCATTGAAAATAAATTCTGTGGAAGATTTTTTTCTAAATATCATGTGCAGAAGACACCAGGTCTCTCTGGCCAGATTTCAAAGGGTTGGCTGCTAGAGGTAGTAGGTGGTTCTAAAGGAGGAATGAACAACTTGAATAATACATGTGATAGAAAGTAGTAAGGGTGACCTAAAGCCTGAATAAAACACCATAAAATGTTCTGAGATGAAGATTTCCATGTTCTGTTAAATATTTTCTAGATTCATGCCCCCTATATGTAGAGATGCTGTTAAATACCCAGTGTGCTGCATGGCCACGTGCAGTTCCACGTGGTCTGGAGGTGAGTTTGGGTCTGCAGCAGTTACACACGTGTCAGTCACAGGGAACACATGCAGCTGCCTTTCTCTTCCTGGAGCAGAGTTCTGAGTGAGCACAGCATGCTTCTCATGGTCTGTACAGATTCCTGCATCCATAGGTTGGACATTAATGGTTGGACTTGATGATCTTAAAGGTCTCTTCCAACCTAAAGGATTCTATGATAGGAATGCATGATCCACATGAATCCATAAAGCACCTTTGAGTCTTTCAAACTCTGGGAATACAGAGCAATACTTAAAAATTAACAGAAGGAATATTTCTTGCTGGATTCCACGAGCAGAGGCAGCTGCAAGAGGCAGCAGCAAGTGTCCCTCCATGTGTTCTAGCCCTTGGGGAGCTGAGCTAGTGCCTGGCAAGCAAACAGGCATTTGCTTCTCTGTTGTGGCTACTGATTTCAGCTAGGAAGGTGGCTCGAGTCTATCCTAAATCAGACCTGCTCCAAACTCAGGGGGTTTGCAGAGCAAGCCCTGGCTGGGGGGGCTGGGATCTGCCTGGGAGCTGCAGCTCCCTGGGAATGAGCAGTGTTGGCAGTGCCAGCTGGGGTGTCACAGTGACAGGACCCACTGCACCACCCACACTTCACAGCAGGCTCCAGCACCAGCCTCTCCCACTTCACAGAGCCAGGGTGGGCCAAATCCAGCTTTGGCAAAGCCTCCCACTGCCTGCAGCTCCCGAGACACAGGGCACGTAGATCCAGCTGGCTCAGCGGGTCCCATCCACCCCAGGGAACGGTGCTGGGCAGCCCCCAGGCAGCTTCCTCTGCCCAGGATCCTATCCTGCCTTTCCTAACGACTCATGATGCAGAAACTCAGCAGGACAAATATTCCCACCTCTTTTTTTTTTGTCATTCCATTCTGAGTAACGCTTACTAACAGGTTTATTTCTGGTGGAGAGAGGCAACTGCTGGCCCATGAATTTTTTAAACTAAGATTGAAGCTTCCCTGCTACTCCTACGTGCCGTGGGGTGCTTTGCAGATGCTGAGAAGATGTGTATATAGAATTGCCTTTTTTTTTATTTTCCCTTGGACATAATTTGGCATATATTTCACAAATGTCTACGCTGCTTGGCATGTTGTAAATAAGTAATGAGAAGACACTATCCTTCTGATTGCAGCATTCCTAATGATGGCAGTGATTAAGTAAATGACTCTAAGCCCATGTCAGGATGGTTTTAAGGCAAGGAAATGGTGACATGAATAAGGAATAGGTATGAAATGAGGAACGGGATCATGGAAGGGAAACAAAACCCCATGATGTTGATGTGAATTAAAGCTCTTGCTCGTTTCTGACTGAGGTCTTGTGCCTCATTCTGGTTTAAATTTAGAGAGTTTTGGCTCAGGTCTTATCAGGGAGAGAGGGAGGTCTGTCTGCTGGTCTATAATGTCTAGACAGCAGCCGAGACATATTGATAAGTGCACAATTAGACCCCTTCCCCTTTTCCATGAGCTTTGTCTGTCTTGTGACTTGTGCTGCTCAGAGCCACAGTTGGGAAGGATGCTGCTTTGGGCACGTGGGGTCCTAATCCAGACCAGGCTGTGCCTGAGAAGCTCCAGTCACAGCCTGGAAGCTTTAGCTCAGCTGGGATCCCAGCGTGTCACACAACTGCTGAACACCCCAAACCCTGAATCCAGCCCCCCTTCCCCATGCAATTCCACCAGGCTACCTAAGGTTGCCTGTCCTCGTTTGTGGATCTCTCCCTGCCTGCACTCTGTGATGGAGCATTAATATTTCAGGTTTATTTTCCATTTGGTTGCGTGCTGTCAGCACACAGCTGATTCCAGCATGAAAAATTCACAGCAAATTAGAGCTCTCTGGAGCTCCGGAGATTGCCGGGTGACTCAGACCCAGGGGCCAGCTTCAATTCCTCCTTCTCCCCTTTTTTTTGGGTGCTGGGCTGCTGTAGCACACTTGGACCCACAGATCTAAGGTTTATTTCTTTTCCTTTGCAGGTCTTTAGCATAGAGATTGTCAAAAAAAAAAGGCAAATCCCAACAGAGTGGTGTGTCAGTGGATGACATGTGAAGAGAGGTGGTGGCTCAGGTTTTTAATAGACAATTTAATGTTCTTACTGGAAGTCATTCTTGTTGTTAGAGACTAGAGAAGACCAACACAGGTCCCTTTGTGTGGGCTAAAATAAATGCACAAAGAAAAAGTGGGGATCCAGGAAGATGCACCCACCACGGAGCTCAGATAACTGGTCCAAATGGGCTGAGCCCAAAACCAGGGTTGGGGTTCTCTGCAGGTGAGGGTCTCTGAGTTTCCAGAGGTGAGGCAGATGAGGAAAGAGAAGCTGTGTCCTTATTTTGAACGTGCAAAGCTGAAGCACAGGGACCTTAGTGCTGGGATGGAGTTTCCAGATGAGTGAGTGTAACGTGCTGGGGGTGGGAGATGCTAAACTCTTCTGAAAAGCCAACCCTTCATTGCAGCTGCCAAGTGCCAAGAAATCTGACCACTGGCGTGAGAGTCAGTCCCACAGCACCACTGGAGACTCAGAGAGGGTCTGCTGCCTTGAGATGTGGCTTGAAGCCACACGAGGAACATCTCCTAGGCAGTGGGAATTCTCTTGCTGCTCTGGGGGGTGTCCAGGGGGAAGGCATCCGAAGGAGAGAATGGAGAGGGGTGGCTGGTGGCAGTTAGATGCCTGCAGCAAAGCTTGTAGGTATTCATTTGGTCTCTCTGAAGGGGATGAATCGTGTTCATCTGCTTCAGTACCTTGCCTGGGAGATCACAGTACGTTTTCTTTTGTTTTCTTCTGTGTTCAAGTCATCTCCTGGGTTTTCTACTGCTACGAAGCCTCGTTACAGAAAGGGGCTGGCTAGCAGGGAGTTTTGGGTGAGCCAGTTTATGGAACATGTTTAGCAATTCACTGCAGCACTCTGACGAGGCGTTCCCACTGATGGGATCCAGGGACACGTCTCAGTGATAGCTGCAAAAAGTAACATGGAAAATACATTACTCCAGTGCACTTAAGGACGAGAGAGAGATGGAGTGTGTGGCAGAGAGCAGCTCATTTCTCTCCCCGTGCATGAGCAGATGTAAGAGGGACCTTTTCTCTATCTGGAGCACAAAGTGCACCTGAGCTCTGGCCACACCTGTGCTGAGGCTTGCTAGAAAATTTCTCCAATCTTCCACAATAGTTTTTGCCTTCTCAAGGGGGATGCCTCCATTTCTGAAGCCCTGCTGAAGTTGTGTTGTTCTTCTCATTCATCCTGTTGCTTGGTGCTGTGCACTCAGATCTGTTTTGTCAGACGTGTGACCAAGGTTCCCTTCTAGTCCTGGGTGCTGTGCCTTAGACCAATCCCATGGAAACTGCTTTCCCCTTTTTAAAAGCTCTTGCAGACACATTTATCAATATTTCAGCCTCTACTTTTTTTTTCCCTAGACCTAAAGGCTGAGGCCATGCATTACGTGGAATTATTTATGGCTCTCATGTCAGTAACAGCCTGTTAATATCTGTGCCACTTTTCTGGAGATGGCTTTAAAGTGATGCAGGAGCCAGGACAGTTGCTGGCAACCCAACAGCCACCCCTGCTCCTTCCCCAGGGCCTCCTGTTTCCTCAGCAGCAGAGGAAGATGAGGAGCACCCAGCAGTGCCATAGTCATGAGATTATCAAAAAGCTGATGATTAAAGACTGGCAATTTTCAGCCACTGGTAAATAACAGTAAAGGGCTGGTGGCTGAGGTTCCCATTTACTGATGCTGTCAGCCAGTGGCAAAGGCCATCATGCTAAGAACTGTTTTTTTGGTGCTGCTGGAGAGCTGTTAGGACCAGTTGGGAAGCAGTCAGATAGCAAGGTCTGAATTCTTAGGTCCTGTCATCTAGGAAATCTTTATTTCCATGAGTTTCCATTGATTTACACATCAGTGGATTCAACCTGCAACCTTTTAGTCCCTTGTTAAGACTGGAATGATTTATGCAGTCCTGTGAAAGATCTACTGGCATAAGCAGCAAGAAAATTCTAGTAGGGAAGAAAATTCTTCATTTCAAGTTACACACAACGTTTATTATTCATTTTTATAAGGGCTGGTAGGGGGAGGTTTTGTTTTCTGGTCAGTAAAACCTGAATCAATCAGGACTGCCTCTTGCTGTGTAGAACCTGAAGCATGTGCTGGCTGTGGTGTCACGTTTGAAGGGTTGGGTTTAACCTCTTTATTAGTTGTCTGGTGCCTCTGTGTCTGAAACTCGGAATGTGCTCCCATCTCCCCACTCTTCCTGGCTGATGGCGTCCCAGTAATGTCTCCTCAATCTATAACCCAAGGTCAGAGGATGCAGTAAATTCAGAATTGATTCGGTTGAGGTGACAGCAGCCATCAAGCAAGGGAAACTTCTCCATGCCCCGTTGCCCTCTAATGGCCAGTGTTGAATTTGCACAGCAAAGTGGCCAGTTCCGAGGGCAACTGCTCAGGGAATTGGTCTCTTGGGATGATCCAACGTGTGTCTGATTTTCATGAACCCCTCAAAACTATTCACAGTGAAGATTGGTTTGGGGGTGTAAAGACCAAAAGGTTTGTTGTAGCAGCATCCCTGAGATGAAGCATCCCTGCACAGAGGGATGAAGGAGGGTGGTCGACTCTGAGGCTGAAAAGAATCAGACAAAAAGACAACTTTGCTTCCTCAAAAGTACAGGGAGATGGAGTGCTCAGCCATGCCCCAAATTCCCACCCCAAAACCAGTGGTGAACTGCTTTGCTTTTGGGCTGGGAGCAGGACAAGAACCCGAAACATGGCTCCTGAATAGCAAGCAGAGATGGAGTCAGTGGCACTTCCCGGGGTGACTGCAGTGTCCCCAGATCCCTGGTGCCAGCTGGGGCGTTTGTCCTCTGCTCCATCCACCAGGCGGGTGGTAGATCCTGCAGAGCAAGGCACCAGGAGTGGGGGAACAGCTAGACCCGGATCAAACTATTGCAATTCGGTGAAAAGTGTGAGGCTAGAGAGAGAAATAGGTCTGAAGATATCCCAGTCCTCTGGGGTTGGTTACGTACTGCAGGCTCTTGACAGCTGAGGTGCTGAAGATGAATTCGGTTTTCTTGGGTTCCCATCCCTCTTGCAGTGGAGGCTTTTTAACAGTAGATGTCACGTTTGCACAACGGAACAATAGATTGTCCCCACAGAGGAGCCTTTTGTGGGAGGACAGAACGTGTGCTCCATGGCAGGAGATGCTGTCACCTGTCCTGAGGAGGCTGGGGCCAAGGAAAGCTGTAAAACAAACTGCTCTAGGTGTGTGCTCCCAGATTCTTCCTGGTGTCCTGCTGCAAATCACTGCTGAAGCTGGATGCTGGGTCTCAGTGCAGCATTTACACTCCAGCCTGGGTGCTGGGGTGCAGGCTTTGCTACCAAAAGTGTTCTGCTAGTGGAGAGGTTTGAGCCCACACAGCTCAGACAGAGCACTGGCTGGCTGCAGCACAAAGTAAGGTCAAGCTCCATGATTTTGGAGTTGGGTTTTAGAAAGGTCATTAAGAAAAAGCATCTCTAGATTTCAGCTTGCTGCAAAACTCCCTGTCCTTGGAAAATTCTTGAGTGTTCACCAAGTGGAAAAGGGTGGAAAACTTAAAGATAACTGGTAGAAAAATTGTGATGTGTTATCATGTCATCCCTTGCTGTACATTTAATCCAGCTGTACTGGCTAACTTGGAAGAGTCTGGCAATACCTGTGAATGATCTTTTTTGGCCCAAAACTGAGAGTTTTAGGGGTCTGACAGTGTTAGAAATGATCCCACTTTACACTGTGTGTTTCATGTGTCAATGATGTTCTTTAAAAAACAAACCAACTACCTCCAGTTGAGATAGAATATTTCTAATCCAGAAATCTTTGTAAATACATCAATTACAACTCCTAAAAAACAAGCTCTGAATCTTTACACCATAGTCAAATACAGCTAGACTGACTGACTCAGATAAAGAAGCAGTTACCCAAAGCAGCAGAAAGCCAGGTTCTTCCAGAGAAACCTATCCTAAACCAAAACACCCACCTCCAGTTCAAACTGGAACCTCTATAAAACCTTGAGTACTTTGGGTCCAGAGCAATTTTACTCCTCTCTCTCTCACTCTTTTTTTTTTTTTCCTGGTAAAATGTTTGTTCCTTGAAAAACACTTCTGTGTGCTAGAACTTCAAAACATTGATGCCAACCTCATGAAGAGCATCGGTGCCAACAGTAACACCAGCAGCAGTGCCTCACAGTGTTATTAACACCAATGCCAAGGGGCAGGCAGACCTCTGCCAACAGTGTCAACAGTGCTGATGCCAACCAGGCAGAACTGAAGAACCCCTCAGCCATAAACCAGTGGGCAGGACCTCGTGCTGCAATGTTGTCCCACAATAACAAAGCCTCGTGCCCAGCCCAGCTCTCCTGAGCAGCTTTACAATAACACACCCCTGTGCAAGAGTGATTAAACACAAACACCAAGGTGTGTGTATCCTGGAAGGGGGAAAGACTCGGATAGTCCTGGAGCTGAGGGGCAAATGAAATAAGTGATTTAAGGATTTTGTTGACTGTGTTTTTCTAAATTTCCCTGTCCAAGTGCAGTGGTGGCAGCTGGAGCTCTTCTGAGACTGGCACAGCTCTGGGAGTGCTTACAAGCAGCAAGTGGTTTGTCTCCTGTGTGCTTTGCCTTTGAGTTCTACCTACTCAACAGAGGAATCTTGTTTAACAGATAATCTAAGGATTAATGAGAGAATCCAGTCCAAAAGGATCTTTCCAGAACTGATGTATTTCCAGGGTGTAAACTTATTATTCCAAGTTCAAGCCTTGAGGACACCAACTTTTCTCCAACGGGCAGGAAGGGTTTTTCTTGTTCCAGAACTTGCAACTTGCTCAGGAAGGAGGAGGTTTGGTCTGATGCTGAAGAGAGGGCTGGGAAAGACCCAAGAAATGCAGCAAAAAATTTACAATTTACAAAGACAGAGGAGCCATCCCTTCCCTGACCTTCTCGGGTCTGTAGCCAGAAAAGCTGAGTAGATACAGGGCATCCCAGTGCAGCCACGTCTTGCAGTGGTGGCCTAGGAGATAGGGTGTGTTAAGCAGCTCTTGTAACTTACTCCCAGTCTACACCTCAGTGCAAGTAGTGACTCTGCTTTGTTTCCTTTGGGACAGTAGCTTGATGTCACCACCAAAGAGTTCCTTGCTCTTTGAAACCCATTTTTTCTTTCAAAGCAGCTGTCAGTCAGGTGTCCTTTTTGTAAAGAGAACAAGAAGACTTTCTTGCCTTTGCCAAGGGTGGAGGAATCAAGGGACAAACGAACTGTCCCTGAAAACTTCAGGTATCTCAGTGCTACCTCAGAAGCTTCATACTCTGGGATTAACTGGAGGTTTTAAAGCCTGCATGAAAAGGAGAGAGTTAAATGAATCACAGCGTGCCTGGTGCAGGGTCAACGAATCACATCCTGAGAGAGCTGCTCTTCAAACCTGAACTGGGGTTACCTTTGGTGGAGGTAGAGGTTTGCCTCTGGGACCTGGGAGATGAGCAGGTTTTCTCTCTGGGACCTGTAACACAAATGTGGTTTAAATGTCACTGGCCTTTCCTGTCTGAGCAGCTGCAGAACCTCCACAGACCTGCTGCTGCTCTAACCTCATAGATTGCCCACAGCATTTTCCTAGTAGAAAAACTAGGGGTGAATTAGATGAATCTGTCCACACACAAGATGGCACAAACCCACAAATACCCAGGGGGTATGGATCTCTTGTTTCAGAAGACTGCTGAGCTATTCTCAATGTTTGAGTTCCTCTGTTGAGTATCCTTGCTCAAATAGACTGCTTAGGGAGCTAAAGCTGATCACTTGCTCAAGGTGTTTGTTGAGGGAAGCATCTCTAAAGACTGGGATTTAAATAGGTTTTTATAATCAAGCTGATATGCTGGAGGGGTTATTATTTAGTCCTGATCTATGATTCTTCAAGCAGGCAATAGCATGCAGTTGTGTTGATCATGTCAGGATGGTTTCCACACCCTTGTATCAGGTGGGCAAGGGGCTCAAGTGCTGAGATGGGAAATATGTAGAGTCATAGAATCATTACAGTTGGAAAAGACCTCTATCCAACACTACCATGACCACTAAACCAGGTCCCAAACTGGGGAGGTGATTTCATTTTAGTAGGATGCTTTGGGTTTATTCATGGCAAATATTCATGTTCTTCTGGTTTCTGTATTTATTTTTTTTAAAAATTTCATATCTATATCTGCACGTGGGTGGAGGTGCTCTCCCAGGTGGAGTCTTTAGAGACTGCCACATCTGCACACTGCAGGGACCACCACAGGCATCTATAGGAGCAAAGTTGCTCATGGTTTACATTGTGCTTACACCTGAAATCCCTGCTGGTGTGGGCTCCGTGTACTGTTGCTAGTGAGATGTGCTTCTGATGGCTGACAGGACTCCTTGGCACAAATTAAGAATATTTTGGGTGATTCAGGATGAGATGGCAAAAAAAGGTGACTCCTACCCTGGAGAATATGTGGTTTGAATGACTGTAATTTTTCTCTTTAAAAAAACCATAGCCAGAAACTGAAAATAGCAGAGTAATTTTCAGCTCGGATGTGAAAAATTGCAGGGTTATACTTACAAAAATCTCTCCTGTGTGAGAGGAGGTTGGTTTGGCAGAAGGAACAGGAGGGGGGGGACCTTTTGGCCTTATGACAGGCTGTAAAAGAAGAGAATATAAACCACATTAACCCTCTCTGCATGCTGTGGGTGGATGTGCCCTCAGGTTCCCGTGGGGACGTGCAGGTTTGTGCTCTCTGTAAGATTTGCATTACTAGGGGTAAAAGGCTGCAGGCATTTCAGAAGCAGGGATGCTCTGTGCTGTCTGGCCCTGAGAACATGTGCAGGGTGTCCCCTGGGGTGCAGTGATTTCCCCAGCCTTTGGGATCAGGCTGTCATTGCAGGTGTCCACCACGGTGAGCTTGGACGTGCTGTCATCCCCCAAACCAGCACAAAAGCAAAGAAATTCTCTAGAAATACTTACACTCCGGAGCTGTGGTTTGCTCTCCTGTGGTGGGGGTACAGGAAGGAGAAGTTTCTTATCATTTGGCTGAAAACAGGGAACAGTTAAATCAGTTGGAGCCCTTTCTCGTGCACTTCACTGCAGGTGGATTACTCAGGGACTTAGTGCCATGAGCTTTCCCCACTCCCTCCCCATGCAGGGATTCACAGAGCTGCCCTCCCAGCCCCTGAAGTGCTCTGAAACCCTCATGGAAATGTAGCACACTTTGGCTGATGAGTTCTGGTATTTCAACCCCTTGGTTATTTTCTTGGGGAGACTGTGGCTGTCCCACTGCCTCCCCACTCTTACCTTCTGGACAGACACCACCAGGTCAGGGTGTTCTCTGCATCTTTGTTCTTGGTCCACAAAGACTTGGTTTGTGGCTCCAGGTCCCCTTCTGGTCTGGCAGCTATGCAAATATTACATAGAACTGTAAATCTTACCCTGATGGACGTGGAAAAACCTTGCTGAAGTTGAATCCCTACCTTATATAGAGCCACATCCTTTCTTTACTACTTTTTTTCTTCCCTGTTATTTTAATTCTTTAGGATTAATCTTAATGGCTACAGTTTCAAGTCTCCAGTCCTCTCCCAAATATGAGTCTTGTGAAATGTCTCACCAAAGGTCATAGAATCACTCTGGTTGGACAGGACCTCTAGAATCATCCAGTCCAACCATCATCCCAACATTTCCCTAGCCACTAGACCACAGCCTCAAGCGCTACATCTACTCGCCCCTTGGTTTTCCAGTGCCTAATTCCCTCCACCCTCTGGAAACCTCAGCTGAAAATCTGCAGGTTGCTTGGCTTTGGGGCTTTTTGGCTGGATGGAGGGCAAGCCTCTTACCTCTTCTGGAGGCCACGGCAGCGGAGCAGGAGCACGGCTGCAGCTGCTGTGACAGCAAGGACAACCAGCACACCAGCGACGATGGCGAAGCCTGGCAGGGGGAGGGACACGAGCTCTTAGTTCCTAAAAGATCCATTATTATGAAGCAGTTTCCCATTATGCCCACTACCAAAGTCATTTTTTTTTTTCATGAGGTCTAGACCCTCTTTGTCTTCACCGTTGCTCAAGGTTGTGGCTTTTTCTCCTGCCACAAATGCTGGTGGAAAGGAATGTATTCTCATTTCTGCTCTATCTGAAGACTCTGGGTATTGCCTGAGCTGTCCTGGGGCTAAACAAACCTGGCCATTCCCATCCATCCTCCATGACCATTTCATTGTCAGTCCTCTCCTCTGTCTCAAAGGGCGTTACCCAAAACTTGGTGCAAGCCTTTGGCATTGTAGACAACTAACACTTCACAATTTTCCTTCCAGAAAGCTGTTCTAAGGCCTCAGCTGAGCTGCAGTGTTGTGAGCTGATGGTGCTCTGGTGGGTGTGGAGAGTAGACAAAGTTCTTTTATAACAAAGGCTTAATTTTTTTTCTTCCCAAACACTTGGAGATCTCCACACAAAGTGTTTTCCCTCAGAGGTAGAGCAGTCCAAGGCCAGCTCTGTGCAGATGATAAAGGAATGAGCTTGCCCACATCCCTCACAATGAAGTTTGGGCTGTTTCCCAGCTCATTTCAGGCAGCCAATACCAGCACCCAACCTGTGGCCACACAGCACTTACTGGTCACTGCTGAGGAGCTGTCACAGGTTGGTGGTGCCCATCCTTCTTCACACTGGCATTGCAACTCGTGGTCGCACACCTAGGGAAGCACAGAGCCAGGATTATCTTCAGGTTGGAAATAGGAGTGGAGCTGTCGTGCCTTAAAGTTTTGGTGGCTCTGGGTCAGGGTCCTGATAAATTGATTGAAAACCTCCTCTCATTTTACTTGGAGTAAAATTTAGCAGAGTGGTGGCTTTGGACAGCCAAGGACAGGTCTGGCTGGCTGCTCTCGTGTGCCTTTGGTAGGTGTTGCAATGAAAGCTACAGTGCAAGGCACAAAGCAGCAGAGTTTGGTTTTGCATCTGTAGGTCTCTAAAGGTCTAAATAAGATGAGCACAATTGTCTCCCCAAAACAGAAGATGACTGTGATACTGTGGCTCAGAGGCAGGGCCAGACTTAGAACCTGTGTCCACCTCCTCAGCAAAAATAGTGATGCAGTATCACCTCAGATTTGCTTTCCTAAAAATATAGGAAGCTTCTGACTACACAATTTTTTGCAAATTCCTATCCCAGTGACTCAAACTCTGCCACCAATAAGGTCTGTAGCTGGTCTGCATAATTGTCTTGGATTTTTTTGAAGTTAAGCGTCAAGTCCTTGTGTCTTACAGCATGTCCAGGACACTTGGCAGAGCAGTTGGTTGATCTGAAGATATCTTCAGCATAGACACATGCACCATTGCTGCACACCTGAAAGGCACAGGACCAGTGTTAGCAGAGGGATTTATAGCTGCCAGGACATGCAGAGCTTGCACATTAGTGTGTAAAGTGATTAAGAGTAAAAGGAGGCACAGAAACAGGTCTGCAAATCACTTGCACCTACATTAGGTGTTTGATATGTGGATCTAATTTGTCACTTGACCTTTGGGTATTTTATGGCAAAGGGGAGTGACAAAGATGTACAGACATCACTGCTTTCCACTCCTCTTCCATCCTTCATCCTTTCCTCCTCTCCAAGTAGAAATATATGGCAAATAAATTGGAAATAGCACTCAGTGATGCCTAGCACATCCATTCTGGGAAAAATGAAACAGTCATATATGTATGATCTCATAACCCTTCATGCAAAGATATGGTTCTGCTGCCACCTATATTTGTGACACCAAAAAAAATTCATAAGACAGTGGTCAAGTAGAAGGAAATCAGTCACAGTAGTTCCTGCTTGCTTTGCTGCTGATTTGTGCTAGGTGTAAGGCAGAAGGTGTGGGAAAGCAGAGCAGCAGAAGTTTAGTGTCTACTTCAGGCTTCCCTGTTTAAAATCTTCCTCGTCTGGTAGAAGAGCTACCAATTAAAAAAAAGAGGGGAAAGAATGAGGAGAAAAAGTATTCTCTACTGACCATCCCATTCCCACACTTGGTCCCATCCAGAATCATCCCTGGGTCGTCTACTCCATTTTTAGGAAAACTTGCTTTGCAGGACTCGAAAGTCACCAGGCTCCCATCCCGAGGCATCTCCTTCCCCCCAGAGCAGAACAACTTTCCACACATGATATCTCTGGAAGGAGAACAAGAGCTGCTAGAACAATGCCATGGCACAACAAAGCCCTTGGAGCTGGCCCCTCCTCCAGCTTCAATTTATTGTGTAGATTGTAAACCAAGAAAAAGCTGCAGAAAGGAATTTTGGTTTGTGGTGTTTTCAGGTTGATTTGTGAGTAGAAGGGGGCAGGTTCTTGGTTCCTCTGGAGCTTATTAGGGAGGCTAGAGTTGTTTGCAGAAATAAGTATTTAACTGACCTGCCTTCTGAGGTTCACCTGAGGTTCAAGATCCCTATCCCAGAATCCCTTCCCTGGACTTACCTGCACACACACACACATTGCTCTCACAATCAGGCTTCTACACACTCACCCTTCCTCAGACTGATCTCATGGTTTGGAAACTCATTTTTTTTGAGAGTTTGGCTTTACCCCAATATTCAAACAGAGCAAGAAGGGACACAGGGAGATGTGCCACCTATAGCAGCGTGCTCTTGGCTTCAGAATGTGAATAGGAATGGCCTCTCTTCCCAAATCCCAGCAAATTCTGTAAGACAGTGCTTACTTGGTTTTACATGGGACGTGACTACCTTGTTCTTTTCGGCAGTATCCATAATATACCCCCCGCTCGTTCATCCGGTAGCAGGAGGCAGCACCTTCAGTAGCCTCTGTGGAAGAGGAGAACATTGGGATGAGTTGAGGTTCTCTGCCTCAATGGATATGGAATTTCTATTTCCTCTACCCATTTAGGAGCTGGCTTTTCCCTGTGGAGTTACCCATGGGCTAAATGACTGACTCTTGGATTAATTCTGCAGTGCTGCTGCCTGCACAGAGCAGAACCTCTCCTGTGGCTTCTCTCTCCCCAGCACAAGCCAACAGAACCTGACTAAGAGAAGAGACATAGAACTGGGGGTAGCTTAAGATTGGGAATCATTTAAGCTGCCGTGCACCTTCAGACACATAAAAACATGCTAAATTTGGACATTATTTGAAATACTGACATTTCCTCTTTCTGTCACCAAAGAACACTCACGCAGCTCCATTCCAAAGTCATCTTAAAAGCATTGTGCAAAAGAGGAATGCACTGACCACTTCTCTTCTCTAGAAACATGCTGCACTGTGCGCTCTGAGCTCCTGCTCACCTCATTATAATCACTTATGTGGATAAATAATAATTATATGTTACAAACTAGGATTTATTTCTATAGATACGCCACTCCCGGTCTACAAAATGTCTTTGGTGATGTGCTAGCAGACCAAACCTTCCTTTCTCTCTCCTTTAACTTAGGAAATCTTATTTTTTCAATGCCAGCTTGCACTCACGTGGCCCAAAAGCAGCTTTGCACTGGCTCTCCCGGGTGGGGCAGTTGCCCATGTAGCAGTAGCCCTCGCCGTAGTTGCAGGGGTGTCCGTTCACCCGGAACCGATCCGCCGGGCAGCTGGCAGAGGAGCCCGTGCACATCTCAGCCAGGTCACAGTCATCCTTCACTGCTCTGCAAACAGCTCCTGACTTTCTGTACTGAAGTGGGGAGAAAGCAACGCCACAGTTCCCACACTGCTCCTCCCTGCTGGTTAAAACCCACTCCCAGCTGGAGGGCTCAAATCAGCAGAGACAAATCCCATCCTCACTCCACAAGGTGGATGAGGAGCCAGATCTGTGTCTAATTTAAAGCTGGTTTTATCAATCGACCACTTTTTGGTTTGCTTGGTTGTGCTTTTCTCTCCAGGAGAAAATGAGTCATTAAAATGCTCCTTCCTCCAGGATGTTGAAAGATTGAGTAAATTGATGGTTGTGGTGTAGTCTGGGATGGACAAAGTGTTTGTCATGATAGTGTTGTGTCAGTAATTACAAGTAGGAGGATTGGTTCTTTTGAAAGGTGTTTTCCTGCTTCCTTGCAGCCAAAACAAAACAGCCCCTGGGAAAGGTGAGAAGTCAGAGGTTCAAAGGAGCCTTACCTGGCAGTTTTCACAGCACTCTCCCTGTGCACACATGGAACCTGCTGTCAGTTTGCACGTCTGGGGGTCACAGCACTCGTTTGTGCACTCCTGTGACAAAAGCAATGGTCAGAGCTCTGCTGCACTGCTCCAGGAGCCAACCTGCCCTCCTGGACTCGGTTCTCCAGGCAGGGAAGGGTCTCTTGGACCTGGAAGCTGTTCCAGCCATTGAGAATGCCAAGTGGGTTGGATTATGGAAGTGTTGACAGAAGTTGTGTGGGGAACTTGCTTAGTTTGTGTGTATATCTCTTCCTTGTTCTCAGTTCCTCTGTCTACACAGCATGAGAAACCATGCAGCCACCTTTCCCACCACTAGGCACGCACACCCTAGGGGTGACTACATTGCAGTTCAGCCAGTTGGCATCCACAATTTCTACAGAAATACTTCGGCTAGCTTTGAACTGGCCATCCCAGAAACCACCTATTCCACAGCCTGGATAAAACTCTTCACCTCTTCTACACTCTTTGAGCACGTCCAAAGTAGGGCAATGAACCTGAGGAAAGATCTAGAGGCCAAGTGTGGGGAGGAGCAGCTGAGGGAGCTGGGGGTGCTGAGCCTGGAGCAAAGGAGGCTCAGGGGAGACCTTCTGGCTCTGCACAGCTCCTGACAGGAGCCTGGAGCCAGGGGGGGTCAGGCTCTGCTCCCAAGGGACAAGGGACAGGACAAGAGGAAACAGCCTCAAGTTGCCCCAGGGGAGGTTGAGGTTGTCCCTGAGGAACAATTTCTTGCCCTGGAGGGTTGCCCAGGGCTGTGCCAGGCTGCCCAGGGCAGTGGTGGAGTCCCCACCCCTGGAGGGGTTCCCAAGCCGTGGAGATGTGGTGCTGAGGGACGTTGGTGACCTGGGAGTGCTGGGATGGACTCCATGAGCTTAAAGTTTTCTTCCACCCAAAATAATTCTATCATTCTAAGCAGTATTTTACTCCCAGCTGTGCAGATACCTCAGGAGTGCCACAGTCGCATTCCTCTCCCTTTTCCACGAAGCCATTTCCACAGGTGGGAGGTGCTACGATGCTGCTTTTGTCTGGGAGGTTAGTTAAGCATTTTGGCATTTCACTCATCATGTATGTCTCGAAACTTTGGAGGCTGCAAGAGCTGAATTTCTTGGGGATGATGGAACTAGATTGAGAAAACAGGAAGATACACATTCGGGTCAGCAGAGGCAAGGAGAAGCAACATCTTTTATAAGACAAATGAAACAAGTGACCATCTGCCAAACTATGGGCTGCAACCATTTTTCTAAATAGCCATTTTATTTATTAATATACATATCTGCTACTTCTAGCAGGGAAAAAAATGTGGAACCAAACAGATAAGAAATAGTTAATGTAGTAGATGTAAACATTGGCTGTGATAAATCCCATCACCCAAAGATTTAAGCCTGGTCTACAGTTTGTGTTTAGATGCTTCAGGCATTAGGACTGTTCCACTGGGCTCAAGGTGTTCAACCAGAGGTGAGAACTGAACTAAATTCCTGTCTAATGGGTATTTAGTGGAGGTCTCAGCTCTTTATGCAGCTTTCAGAGGAGACATGTTCATTTAGGTAAATCTTGGGGAAGTTCTGTCTCCAGAGATACCACAGCAGTGTCATGCTGTCGTCATTGTAGGGAAGAAACAATTTGGGATTTCAAGTGAGGGCCTCCACCACACATGCAAAGCTGATGTTATCCAAAAGTGACTTGGGTTTGGGCTTTTGAGGAGGGGTTGGGTAGTTTCTGTCTGGGAACATCTTACAAGGGCCTCGAATTTCCTCATTTTTCTCTTCTTTTTCTATAATTTGAATGGAATCATCTCAGGAGACAAAAATAATTGCTACTTCATTTTGGGAACTGGCAGCTTCTCCAAAGCCCCCCTGGAGCTGCCCCGAGCACCGAGACCCTTCCCAGTTTATCAAAGTCCTACCTGATGGTGTCTGTCATGATACAGACTGGGGCATGACACGTGCAGGCTTCGGTGTCGTGGCTCATTCCCAGGTTGTGTCCCATCTCATGGGCCATGGTAGCTGCAACTGCAATTTCGTTTCTGTTGTGATCCTGTAGGGATAAGACCAAGCTTTTATTTCTATGAGCATTTTAGAACAAAGAGGAACATCAGAGAAGCCACGTGGCCAAGAAATAGGACAATTTTTTTCTTCCAGGGAAATAATCCTCACTGCTAGGTAAGGATTGAAACCTCCTTCAATCCCTGCATCTATTTCACAATTTATACTGGATTATATTCTAATAGCAATGAGATGATACCACTAATGGAGTAAATGGGTATAATTAGTTTTTAAATAAACTTGAGGAAGTTAGGCTGCCAGGTAACACCTGAGGGTTAAAAGAACTGAGCATCTCAACCTCCTAATCCTCTCTGCCTGGATATAGCTGTCTCTGTGCTGGGGGTAATTATGTGGGTGCAATATAATTACCACTCATTGCCCCAAGGAAACTATTGTGTGCAGCGTTGAGCGTGCACAGAAGGGAAAGGCAGATGCTGTGCTCCAGCTTTGCACTTAGCTTGGTGTTTTGTGCTGCTTGCTGAGCAGGGGGAAAGGAGAAGTCCTGCTCCTTGGAGTGAAATTTGGGGGTGTAAATGGGTAGTGGAAATGCACAAAGCATGAGCCAACCTATTGGTCATCCTCTTGCAGCGTGGCATTGCAAATCCTGCTGCTCCACAATGCAGCAAAATGCACCTTGAAAAGGATTCTGGGCTTACAATCATCCTAGAATCCTCTCAGGATGGGGGAATGTTGGAATTTCATGTGGGTTATTCCTCTTCACCAGTAAACTCAGGCTCTAAAGCTGTGTGCAGCAGTGGAGTTCTTGGTGTTGGTGGTGAAACTTTAGATCTGGGTCCCTGTTTAGGGATTATTTTGGTCCAGTACTGTAGGCAGCTGTAATTAAGTGGCTAAACTGAAGAAATGCATTACAAGAGTCAGAACCAGTTCCCCATTCAAAACAGGGAACCTGGAGATAGAGGCACAAAATCTCTTCTTTCTTTCCTCTGACTCCATTGGAGCCTGGTACTCCAAGTAGAGGTGTCCAGGTTTGATATTGGCATTTAGATATCACAGATACAACACTTTGTGTGAGCTTTCTTTACCCTCTGCACTTCATTTCAGACAAAATCTCTGACTGTGAATATCTACAGTCTAGTAAAACAACAACATGAACCAGACAGAGAACTGAAAGCGTGGTGCACCACACGATTTTCATAAATGCTCTTTGCTGACTGAGTAAAAAGCATAAAAAAAAAAAGCCTATAAAAATAAAATAAAAAATCAATCAGACCTGAATAATACCTGCAGAATATGTATCGCTGCATATCGATTTCAGAAAGGCTAAGCCAATTGTTGTCCCCTCTAAGTCGTAGCCCCTGTAAGGAAGAAGAAAGGCAGAGTGAAGTGCAGCAGGGTGATGGGAAGCAGATCTGAAGTCCAATCTGCTCTCTTAACCACGCTCTATGCACAACCTCATTTCCAGCTCTGCTTCACAGCCCTGATTTAATACAATATTTGAGGATGTACTTAAGGTCATTGCAAATCTAAAAACAGTTAAATACACTTTCATTTAAAGTTTTTATTTAAACTATATCGCAGTTCATCAGGCTTAAAGCATCTATCCGAGCAGAAGGAGCTTCATGAAGTGCTCTAAAAGCACCAAAATATTTGGATGAATTGGGGCCATTGAACACGAGCCAGAACAGTGAAGTGAATGCTGGTTTAGTTTGGCAACGTGCACTTCCCAGCCATTAAAACTTCACGTCGTGGCTCCTTAGGTTATTTTGACTCTGCTGCAATCTGCAGGATGCTCTGTGGCCAGAGCAGGGGAAAGGAGAGACTGAGATGTAGCAAAATGTAGGCATTGGAATAGGGTGGTGGTGGAGTCACCATCCATGGAGGGGTTCAGAAAACGTGTAGATGTGGCACTTGGGGGGTTAACTTGGTTTAATGGTCTTGGGAGTGTTGGGTGATGGTTGAACTTGATGATCTTAGAGGTCTTTTCCAACCTTGATGATACTATGAAGATAATAAAGCAAGAAAATACCTCCTGCATTCATCTTTTTGTCCTAGAATTAGTACAACCCAGTATCAGAAAGCATGAAATCCAGTCCAGTATAGACAGTACCTCTGATTGATGACCAATACTTAAAAAGCAAATTCCCTGAAGGTGTTTGGGAAGGGGAGTGGGCAGTGGAGGGATACCCACGTGATGAGCTGGGCGTTGTCATTCCTTTTCCTCTTTAACAAATCCGAGAGACGCCACTTGGAGAAACTGTCCAGGGTGAACCCTGCAGCGTGGCTCAGGAGGCATTTGTCACCATCTGTCCAGATTTCGAGGCCAATTAAAGCCACGTAGATATTAATGACCTTATAAACCTGCAACAGGAACAGCGTTGCTGTAAAAGTGAGGTACATCAGGGAGACTGCTGAAAGAAACACTTCTGGTAATTGGTTTTCTTTTGTCCCTTGCTATAGTGTCTGCTCCAGACTTGATTGAGACTTTCCCTGCTTCAGAATTGCCACAAAATCCCAGCCAACAAAGCAGACTCATAGAATCCTACTTGTTTTCCTCCACATTTAAACCAGTGATAAAAATGGCTTTAAAATACTTGAAAATTCCAGCAATATTTTGGAAGAAATAAACTGGCAAAATAAATGAAGAATCAAGAATCACTTCCTTCTTTTGAAAGGATTTAAACCATTCACTGCTCCAAGTGTTAAGAAAATATAGTTTACATCTTCCTGTACAGAAATCTCATCTGTGAAGTCAAAGAGCAGGATAATATGGGGAGATGTATTAAATTTATTTCATGAATTACAACAAAGTTCAGTTTTCATTCTTTCTTACTTTCAAGGATGAAAATTCACAACGTTTGCAAAAGAAACAAATTCTAAACCACTTCTCTTTCAGTTTCCCTGTGCTGTGTTTGCTCTTACCGTGTTGATATAATTGACTATCCCAAATATCCTTTCTCTTACAGTCTTAACATCTTCATCATACTTCTTATACTAAAAAAGTAAATACAATATGTTAGGAAAAGGAGAGTGAAAAAGTGATTTATCAGGACAGAAGTATCCCACAGAAGGTTGCATTGCAAACCACACCGTGCCTGGTCTGCTTAGTACCTTTTTGATGTGCTATTTTATCAGGCAATGTGTTTGAAGATCAAGTGCTTTAAAAATGCACATCTATATGTATAAATATATGATATATCTGTGTATCATTCCTAGCCAAAGCCAATGGTGTAACACCACGCAGGAGCTCAGGGACATGAGCAGAACCTGCTCTGGAAAGCTCACCTCTAGCTGAGCAAATGAGGAAAAAAATCATTTCAATACTCACCAAACTGTTGTCTGCAACTATATAAACTTCCAGATACTTTTTTGCTTTCAGGTATGCTTTCATCTGAAAAAAAAGATATATTTAAATGACTTCTAAGGCTTGTTCCAGACTCAACTTTGCAATTTCAGACCCATGTTCTAGTTATGATGGTGTTTTCTTAGCCAAGTCATTTAGAATGGGACTGCTTTGTTTTAAGATGCTGAAAGGTAGGCTAGATATTAAAATTATTATTAAGATTATGATAGGCTAGATATTGAGAAGTATTAAGATGTTTAAAGATGCACATGGGCACCTATGCAGTTTCTTTTCTAACATTACTGGACTGTCATTTAACTATGTACTTACTTCTGGACTGTTGCTGGATTTGAAGATGTCGTTGATGGGGTCATTTAAATCCTCTTCCCAGGAATTATTGATCAGACCACAGGTTTTGATGGCCTTTTGTTCAAGTTTTTCATACTTATAAACTGCATGTTTGTCTCTGTCTGAAGTTCCCAAGGGTTCAATGAGGTACTTCTGACCACGGGTCTCAAAATAGCCCCTAAGAAAATGAGTTAGACTGTGATCTCTTGAATCCACAGGAGTGAGTCAGGATAGAAACATCATCTCTAACAGCATTTAGCCCCAGGGTATGGATCATTGCTCACAGAGGAGTTCCCTGCAATGGAATCATGCAGGCAGAGTGTACACCAACTTAAAAGCAGAAATCAAAGCTGCTGAGTCAATTGGAAGATTTGGTCAATGAAGTCTTGGGAGTAGGAGACTGTCAAAAAGAAATGGATTTAGGAATGAGTTAAATTTATATTTGGGGGTTTTGTGCTAACAGAGGTTGAATTGAAACCAGAGGTTGACTGAAAAGTGGATTTGAGCTCAGTGAGGAATTCAAAGGTATGTTTTCATCTTTAATTGAGATTCAGAGCTGAAATATTGGAAGGAATTAAGAGCTTTGAATGATTTTTAGCAGCAAATGTCGAAATAAGTGTTCTTAGACAAGAACTCAAAGAACAAAACTGAACAAGATACTCAAGAAGGGTTCCCAAAGAAAGTCTGGGGTTTGGCCAGATTCCATGAAGTGTTGGGGAGATGTCCTGCTGCAGCTTCTCAGAATTAACAGCCACCTCTTGCCTTTCTGTGTCTTCAGGGATTAGAAATGAGCAGATTCTTTTAGCTGAGCTTTACAGAAGCTTCTGAGCATACAGAAGCTTGGACTTCCTGACCCTAGAACTGCTGTAGCACTTCTTGTCACCTTCTCTGTGAAGTGTCAATAAGAGACTTCTCTTGAAGTGTCAGTAGAGCTTCCTGCAGCTCAGAACCATCACCTCAAAATGTTTACTGTAATTACCACCAAAAGCTGTGGGGTATGATCAGGTCTAAGATGGAATTAGTCATCTAAATTTATTGATAGGAATGTTTCTTTAGCTTCCAGTTTATAAACTCTGAAGTGGAGAGGTAACTTTTCTCCTTTCCCTTTTTTTTTGGTAAACTGGTTTCCTTGTAAGCATGAATAAAAGATAAACCCACTTATTTACAACCTGATTCCTTTTATGTGGGAAAATGTATCTGCACAGAGTATGCACATTTTGCTGGTGGTACCCTTTGGGATCTTACCTTAGACCTTCACAAGCACTGATGCTTGCTGTGGAATCAGCATCGTTCTGGATGTAACCTTCATAGTAACAGTGATCCTGTTTAGCAAGAAAAAATATGTTGTCAAATTTGGCCAGGTCTCATTGACTGCACTGAGCTGCCCAAATGATACTAATGATTTTATTACGGCCCAATTTCAAGGAACCACCCTTTAGTATTAACCCAGCCATTAAATGCATTAACTTCAATAAGATTATAATGCATGTATTATATTAAAACATATGATTAGGAGGAAAAATTTCACAACTTAATTGACTTGAGGGTTTAAGGTATAATGAACACTTCTGTGTTCAAAGAGACTTCAAAGTCAGCAGGGTATTGTGGAAAATTTTACCCATAGCATTTTCCTTAATAGATTTCTTAAGAGAGAACCTATAAGGCAGTATTCAAACCTGCCTGTATTGTCCCTTTTGGTTCCTCATAGATGTTTGGTTTCACTTTACCATTTATTTGTCTTCCTTCCATCACAATGTGCCAACTTTCTTACTGTGAAAAAGAATTTACCCAAGTGAAAATCACTACAGAAAGAAGAGGAGAATTACTCCTCATCTTTTGGAGATATAAGAGAACTCCTGAGATCACAACAGAATATTCACAATGTAGGAATCCCCTATTCAGGAAGCTGCAGAGCTGCCCAGGTCTGTTTGAGATGGTCTTTAACCAGGTGTAGGTGCTGTTTGCTTTTCACAGGATCCATTCAGGGAGTGGAAGTTGTCAGAGCAATCAGCAATGGCACCTTTTCCACACAAAAAAAAAACCAATCCAAAATTCTTTATGCACATTTATTTCAGTCAAGATGCTCCTGTTCCTGCTAATCCCTCCATGACAAGGAATATTAGGCTTTGTATTCCAAATTACATGTGTTAAAACATAGCCTGACATTGGACAAAGAGCTTCAGGTGAGAGCTTTGTTGAAGATTAGACCCATGAGTACACAGTTAATTAAAAAATAACTTCTACAGTGACCTCCTTTGTGTCTGGGTCTGAATAACTGATTTGTGGTGGCTCAGAGAAAGCACCTGGGTTAACCTGCAAGTGCCTTTGCTGTGGGTGGTAAGTGAGCCAGGGAGGAAATGTGTCTTTATCAGAATCTCTGATCTGCCTGAGATAAAGGTGTAACAGCAAGTCAGGGAGTCACACAGAACAGGCAAAGTCAGGAGGGCAAAGTCAGGAGGTAGAAAGTAGTGGAGTGGCCCTGGCTCCACACCCTTTCCTGATAGAAGAGAGAAATCTGGCTTTCATCAGCCACCAAGGTAAAAAGCAGCTGTCTCAAAAAGACAAACCCTGTGTCTGATTCTCACCAGATCTAAATCACTGCAGCTCTGCCCAAGTCACATCATCCCCATCCCCTCAGCTGCACAGTGCTTAGAACCCTGATGTAAAACCTTTTCTGTCTGACACGTGCTGTTATTTCATGGACCCGTGACTCTCACACAGACCTCCTCAGGACTTGCAGGGGTGAGGGAAGGTAAACTTTCTTTTAGTACCTTAATCTGGGGACTTGTTGTTATCTGCCGACCGTCATCAGAATAAACTGTTTCAGTGTAGTCTCCAGCTAACAGATGCCTGCAAAGAGTCAAGTGCAATTAGCGTTCAAAATTAATTATAGTCATCTAGAAATGAGGCGATTACATAACACGCAAAGTATGTAGGGAATTGAAATGATTACTCAGGTTATTATTAGTATTAAAAAACGAGGAGAGCAAAGCCACTGGGTGGGGGATTGTGCCCGTTCATAATCCTTACTCAAACAAAGTGACAGTTCTAAAATAAAGCTATTAAAGTCTACTTATTTTCAGTGGTATAAACTGATCTCCTAGTATAAATAAATGTATAATCACATATGCACTATTGACCCTTTCTTTTGCCAACAATTTGTGCAGATGCTTCCACCACTCCACAGCGTGTGCAGGATGGTGCTGCTGAGTTCTCTTCAAACTTCACCCCCAATGAATATAAAAAGCAAAGGTCTAGGTGGGGGGAAAAGTTGTGTCTCATGTGCCTGTGCATACCTGGGTGTCCGTGTGCCCACACTCAGAGATGTTGTGTGGAGATCACACTGACAGGTATTTGTCCAGTTCTTTTGCTCAGAGCTTTTTTATAACTTTATTAGCACAAGTTCTTATCTTTGTAATCATTCTATCTGAACTTGATTTTTCCTCTCTAAATAAAACTCCCTTTTTGTACACATCTGTGTTCCTGACCCTTCAAAGGAGGATACTGTGACTATGCAGATGTTTCACTTTAAGCCAGGTCTGTAACCTTACTAAAACCAGTAGCAAAGCAAGCCTACACTCACTCCAGTTTGGGCAACTACCCCAAACTGCCACCATCCCATTTCTTTTAAGAGTGGGATTTAGCACAATATCATTTCCATCCTCCCTGCCCCCCCCAAATATTTAGATTAGATTAAAACAGGGGCAAACAGTTAATTATAGTCTACATTTAACATGAGCTGATTATAGTCCTATTGTATTTACACAGCAATTAGAAAAGTACCTCTTGAGGCAGACTTGTTTGAGCCCATGTGAAATATCATGGTGGAGTCGGGGAGTAGAAAATCACAGCTGGGCTCTGCTTTTGGGCGTGCTTTTCTTTCCTTGGGTGCTTTGTCCATAACAAATCCCACGGCTTCCCTGTACCCCCCATTTCAATGCTGTTCATCTCTTCAGCCAAGGAGGAGAGTTCTCCTCACTTGCAATTTCCATCAAGAATTTTGTCAGTATATATTATTCTACTCAAAGCCCAACAGCAGTAGTGTTAAGAAAGGGAGTTCTGGAAGCCAAATTAAGGATTATTGCATTTCTTACTCATTTTTCCCATTTTTGAGAAGCATACAGAGCCAAGACAGCCCCATTTCAGGGTTGTTTCTCTTGTTCTCTGTAGTTTCTACCAGCATGGAACAAAGAAATGTAACCCAGGGACTATCTGTGGTTGCAGAAAATTAGTGAATTAATATGAAAGCGTTCAGTGGATTCAACCATTTAGGAGATAAACGGGGAGAACAGGATGAGCAGTGTAGAGAAATCATTCCAGCATGGTCACACCATATGCCTGTGCAGTTATTCCACATTACCAAAATAATGACCTGCTGCTTTCTTCTCCCCTTTTCTCTCCTTGCTGTCAAAAGGTTGTATTTACCAAAATACCTCTATCTTACAGGAGCCCAGGTCCTGTTTCTTAGCATCCTGAATGCCCTGCAGAGCCGCTTACAATGAGGAACAATGCCCAAGGAAAAACTGAACAGAACCTACTTATTTTTTTGTAGGTGCAGTATGACTTCCTCTCCATTGGCTTTGATTCCATACTCCATTGTGTCATCGTATTTTGTCTGTCAACAGATTTTAAGTGTTAGAATATGGACTGTTCAAACTCCTGGCCTCGCTAGGAGCTGCCTGTTCCTGAGTTGCCAACTCCATTCTTTTCCTCCTCTGCCCACCAAAAAAGAAGTATTCTGGCAGTTCCAGAATAAGCAGGAGGTCACTCTGGTTTGTATTTTTTAATTAGAGGAAGAAATCTGACTTGGCAAATGTCCTTCTGCAACCACAAGCACATATCCTGCACATTCAGGAGAGTGCTGAAGAGGAGGCTTAAATTCAAACCTTTTCATAGCTCTCTTGAAGATTGCAGGAGCATGCTTAGTTTTAAGCATTTGATTTAATTCACTTCAAATTAAAATATCTACAGGCTGTACAAAATCTGAGTAGTATCAAAGCCTACATCTCTGCAGAGGTACCAGTAGAGCAGGCTCACTGCTGGCATGCAGGTACATCACTGTGTATGGAGCACGACTCACTTCTGAGATCACTCTTCCAGGTTTTCTCTTTAATTTCCTTTTGTCAGGTCAAGTGTCTGGCTCCAAATCCTCTTACTCTGGAAAACCAAGGCTACTCTGACTCCAGAAAACCTTCCCCATCTCCCAGCAAAAAAAATATATTGTGTTTTTTAGTACCTCTTTGTTTCTTTCTGCATCTCTTCTATGTACTGTGTGCAATTTCCGTGGATAAACTGTTTCATATTGCTCAACTCCAGGTAATTTCATGCTTGTGCTCCCTAGGAAGAAACAGATCTAGATTTATGAAAACACAGTATTAACTCACTAAACAGTGTATTTCATGTCTGTCAGGGCTGATTCTTTTGATCTATATAGTCATTCCTCTGTTGCACTGCTCGTTTCTGATGTATCATCTGCTCTGCTGCACAGTCACCCTCCTGGGGTGAGGTTGGGTACAGTCTGGATTTGGGATGACTTGACATACCTGGCTATTTCCAGGTGTCAAAATATGTTATGCAGTTCACTTTGGCTTTCTCTCCTAGCATCAATCAGCAGTTTCAAGTACAAACATGCTGTGGACCAGCTATGCAACGTGCAACCTTTGCCTTCCCTTTTCATAGATGACACGAATTAAGCTCTAAGGTTCTGAGGAATTCATGATCTCCAAACTGGTGGTGTGCAAGTTCTGACTGCCTCCAGGTAAACAAATAGACTCAAACAGCTCCCCACAAGTCTGGACCAAGCCTGGGTTTCTCTTTTAGAAAGCTTTTCAGTTGGTTTTCTCATATAAATTCTGGTGACAATGCTTTAATAGATAAACTCCTACCTACTGAGTCAGTTTGGGGGTGGGTACATACTTGGAAGAAGGACTAGAGAAGGTGTTTGAACAAGGGTTGGGAAAATTATGAGATATGCAGTAAAGTAGGAAAGTCTTGAAAGGCAGTAAGGAGTCCAGATGATTCCTTAATGCACATAACCCCTTTTACTGGTGTTACTGGTGCTGTGGTGTGTGCCTGCAGTGGCTGTAAGGAGCTTCTAGGGGAAGCACCGTGCTGATGGAAAGTGTTTCTTTTTGTTTTCTGCTTCTGAGCCTGAATGAATCTTGACAAAAGCTAATTTGTGGCATGACTTGCAGGGGTGGTCAGCACACGTTGCATCATCTGCAGTTAAAAATAGCAGCATTTGAGAGAACGGGGTCCTAGGAGGGAGGTGTCAGCCTCCAGCAATGCAGCAGCAGGTTGGATCCGCCTCCTAAGCTCTTTAATCTCCTACACAAGGTCATTTCACCTGAACGGGCAAATTCTTGAGGGCTCAGCACTAAGCACAATAGCCTGTATTTGAAACAAAATAAATATTAAAACCTAACCACAAAAAACAAAGGGAGAGTGCAACTCCCATTTAATTGTCAGCCTCAAGGCCAGAGTTTTACAAGAGTGGGGCATCCAATTACTGTAATTTTCTGTATCTGGAACGACAGAGCACATCCTCATGCAAATTGTTCCAGCTAAATAAACAGTTTAATTCTTCATAACTGATTTATTTGATTAAACCCTTTCCAAAAATAATTGCAGCATAACCTTGGCTGTATCTGGACAGAGGTGAGTGCTGTGGAGAAAGGCTTGATGGTGTAATGGGAGTGGGTCCTGAGCACTTATCTCACATCAGCTCATTGCACAGCAACGACCCGTGCACATGCTGTTAGCAAATACCAGGTGCAGGTTTGTTGCTGTGACCCACAACCATGTTTTATATTTTATTTTAAGCAACTAATTCTGTTTTGTTTTACAAAACCTTTTGCTTCCCACACTTGGCCTTTCCATGAGCTTCAAGTACATCCTTACGAAACGACCTCAGTAATATTTTAGTCCTCTCAAAAAGAGAGTTCTGTGCTCCAATTTTCTCTCTACACTCCCTGTTGCAGAGTCTTTATACAACTGTAGCCCTGATGGTTTAAATGGAGACTCAGAACTCAACTTGTCCTTTTCCTGCAGTGTCATGCAAACAGCATTTCTAGGAATAGGAGTTAGTTTTGTTCTGGAACAAATAGTTTCTTAGAGGGAGGGGTTTTTTTTAATCAACTGAGCATATTGTCTTTGTCTTGCTTCAGGCATTGTCTTGAGTCAGGAGCTTTAAGGAAGAAAGAAATTCCTTGGGCCTGGTATGAGAGCTAGAAAAAGTGCTAATAAGGAACAAATAATTATGTCCTTTTCCAAGAGCTTAGACTAGGAAGAAAAACCATTAGTGAGGAATTCATTGACAATGAAGGTTTGGTTTTTTCTCTAATCCCTTAAGCATCAGCACTCTCTGTTCCTTCGGATATTCTGTGCAGCTAACGAAATCATAAAGATACCTGCCTGAATGCAAATGACATGTCTAATTATGTGTATGAAAACTGTGCGTGCTTGTGCATGCCAGGCTCTGAAAAAATCTGTTCCCTGTTGACATGAATTCAAAGAAACAATGCACGTGGAAAAAAAAACAGTGCAGCCTGTTAAGGTCAAGTGCTATGAATACTCATAACACCAAGTAGCACACAGTGAGTAGGGGTGCTAACTAGTTTAATTTAGGTAATACCATTAACTGAATTCAAATAAAAGTAATTTCTTCTCTGGCCCAAATGCTATCAGGGTAATAAATTGTCCCCAGTTGGATAAATTGTCCGTTTGCTTGCGTGGGAAGTACTCTCTTAATTGGCTCACAAAACGAACCAGTTTTGGGTCTTTAGGCAATCAGTGGCTTTTTTTGACCCAAATAAATACTTCTTTAACTAGACAATTTAAGATAATCACTTTGAACAGAAAGAGAAAAAAATAAACACCCCTAAATTCAGCAGTACCATTTCCCCAATGCCTTTAATTCACTGTTCTTCCCGATTAGCTACATGTTAATCATTAAAAATCCATAAAAGCTGTCCAGAGTTATCTAGAGCAACCACTGATAAAGGATTAAAATGAGGAAAAAAAAAAAAAAAGAAAATAAGCCATACCTTGTTGGAGAATATCCAGCAAGACAACAGAAACAAGAAGTACATTGGTCATCTCAGTTGCGCTTGTCTCGCCGAGGTCCCCGTGGTGTGGGAAATTTGGGTTCCCAGGCTGCCTCTGCTTGGAGCAGTCCTCTCCTGGGCACTGAATGAGAAGGGAGTGAGTTGCTCAGCCTTAGTCTTGTTCCTATATGAGGAAGTGTTTGCTGAAGGTGTTGCACAATTTTCAAGTCACAGAGCGTTACGGCAAGCGGAAGTTCCTGCTGGTTACTTCATGTCACAGGAATTGTGATATATTGATTACTTCTTTGAAATAAATCCCTGAACACTGTTCATTGGGGGGGAAAAAAAATGGGAATAAATAGAGGACGATTGGAGTGGTCCTAATGTTGTCTTTTTGTGGTCCAGCTGGTAAAAAGCTGTGATAGAAAGGAGTGAGGACCACGGATGGCTCAAGGAATGGGAAAGGTTTTGAGAGGTTTAGGGTAAAACAGGCACCCAGGGCTGGTGTTAAAGATGTCTTTCAGTTCTTGCTGATTCCCACTTAATCTGTGTGGAAGGGAAGGGCTTAGAGCACCAGTAAAGGTAGATGTAATGCTCTATCTGTGAATCATATCTCCAGTATAAACACCAACTAGGTCCTTTTCTGTCCCATCCATATTAGTAATGTTTGCTTGAGCTTCATGTGATAATGTCTGAATAAAAGGAGGGTGCAGACGAGTGAGCAATCAAGAGGATATTTATCAAATAACATTCTAAAGTTCTGTGCTAGGAATTTGTCACTTTGACTCAGCTGGTTGGGATAAAATAGTATGGTGTGCTTCTTGGGGCCACAGATCTCAGTGTAGACAGACTTCATGGAAGTTTAACTTGGCCTCTCTCAGAAGGGATATTGGAGGGTGCATGGCACTAGAATAGATCATGCTCTGTGCTGCAGTAGAGGGCTATAAATTTGTGTTAGCAACACACATTAGTTGATAATATATGCATTCATTTATTACATTCATTTATAAAGTCTACAGGAGAAATATTGCTGCTATAACTAACAGGTTCACACTTCTAATAGAAGTGTCATTAGATAGCTCTGACTCAGTTATGTGTTGAAAGGTTCTGGGGTTTTTGAGTGTTGAAATCTGAAATGATAAATACAGATTTTCCCCTTAGGTTTTGCTCAATCTCCAGATATTCGGGGGAGATTGGGGAGCGACCAACAAATGGGCTCTGAGCTTTCTTTAAGGATGGAATGTGACTAATTAATACCAGTTTATGTGCAATGCTGATTGCAATAATCAACTTAGGTGTAGAACTAGCAATTTAACAGTCACACTTGAAGCCAAGAGCCAGATCACCTCTGTGTCTGTATTTTGCTTGGCTGTTTCCAGCGAGGCGAAGTGATTTTAAGATGGATGTGAGATGCTGCTGCAGAGAAGTAGGAGAGCTTCCCATCCCCTTGTGCTGCTCTGCACAAAGCAGAATGCATGTGGGAGATGAAGGCTGAGAGCAGGATAACTTCCTACCACCCCCTTGTGCACCCCAAGCACGTTGCTCTGGCTTCAGTTGCTCGGAGGGATGCTGGGCTGGATGCACACACAAACCCTTTGTGCAGCTTTCCTTGATGTTTAGCTCTGGGGTCTTCCTTCAGCATTTGTGTTTTCTGGATCATTTATTCTGGTCTGTTGAGGGTATGCTCTGCTTTCATGACGTTTTTGCAGGGCATGTGGAAGTGTAGAATAGTCCTTCATGGGATTAAGAATAGACCAGACACGTTGCCTGGCCTCCAAGCCTGCTCTGAGATGTGATAGTGCAAACACTGCATTTTTCATGAGTAACGTTGGGTTTGAAGGGTCTCTACAAGTGTTTGAGAGCTCCTGGAGCAGGATTTCATGGAAGGGAGAGAGCCTGAGAGAGGAAAAGGGGTGTTTCTCTACCACACTCCTGATAACTACCTTCAAACCTCTTCTCTGCTGTAGGACTGGAACCCAGGAGTTCTGGTGAGCCGCAGCAAGCTCACCATAACTTGGGTTGATGTTAACCTCCCACCTGCTCTTATGACAACGTTCATTTTGGCCAGCACTGTGTTCTGGCAACAGACACCTTTCTAGCTGGACCTTCTGTCTCCTCTGAGTGCCTTGGGGAGCTGAGCTCTCCCAGGACAGAGCTGCAATCTGAGACTCCTGGGACAGGAATGCTTTTTTGGTAGCGACTTGTCTGGGGCCACTATGGCTTGGAGACAGCAAACTTACTTTCTGCAAGAAAGGTCACATACCACACCAAAGCACGCTACCATCCCGGGTTAGGAAAGAACACTTCAGGCAAAGAATTCATGAAGAGTCACTTTGAAGGATTTGGACATACCCTGGGCAAGGTGTTTGAGTCTCAAAGAGCATCAGAGAGGAGCTGTGTCATTTAATTTATGTCGGTGTCTGTTTAGCTCTGTAGAGATCTTTCTCTTCAGTCCCAAAGGTAGACAGACAGTTTAGTGTTTTAAATGTTACACGGCTGGAGATCAGCTGTGTGTGTCCTTGGGCTGCATCTTTGCCTTACAAAAAATAATGAAGAAAAATAGCTCTGAACGACTGGTTTTAGAAATGAGTGGCTGCTCTCCAAGCATTTATCTCAGCTCATTCTCTGTGACGCACTTGAAAACCCATGTCCTGACCCCACCAGTCTTCTAAGCTGGTTCTTAATAAGCTGTGCTTTCCAGCAGCATATAAAGGAGTTACTTTATGAATAGACACAACATCCCAACAAAGAGCTGGCATCAAGAAGAGAATGTGATGTGGGGAAGGCCTTTGGTGGACTTAAAAGGGAGCTGGATGTAATTTCCTTTCGTGAGCAGAGAAGGATTTGATGTTTCTGCTCTTGCTTCAGTGATTCCATAATAGTCTGATTGTAGCTTCTTCCCCCGGAGGTGGTCAGAGAGGTATCTGTAAGGTCTCAGCTGACAGGAAAGCTGCTTCTGACTTTCTGAAACCCTCTGACAATTGTGCAATGTCTAAGTGAGCAATTTTCATATTCGTGGTGGGGGGAAAAATTACAGGGCAAGTTTGTCTCAGCATGAAGTAACTGCAACCTTGGTGTCTTTAACCCAAGTTCTACCTGCTCAATTAAAAGAAGGATGCAGAAAAGGGTGAAATTCACCCCTCTGCTGAGGGTCTGCACAAATCCTGCCCGTGTGAGATTAAACTGAGTATTAAAAGCAAAATGATAGTTGTGTGCTGTGCACTAGGCTGAGCTCAGGAAAAATCAAGGTTTGAATGATTTCTCTGTGTCTGCCTTCTCCTAAAGCTGACTTTGAGCTAGGTTTGCAATGGTACTAATGAACCTAACAGGAATTTTCAGGGGTGTAAAAACCTTGGTATCTGTTTCCCTTGCACTTCAATAGATACCTGTTCAGCCACAAGACTTGGGGACACCCACGTAAACACTACAGACAGAGATAAGCAGTTGAGAGATAAAGTTTTCTTCTTCTGAGTACCTCCATGTGTTCTGCTCTCCCCTCGTCTGACCCTGGGAGAGCTTCAGCAAAGTGCTGGGCAGCTCTGCCTCTCGGTGTCCACATCCTGTTTCTCCTGGGAGAAGGCTGAAGGAAGGAATGTTGTGTTTCACACGCAGTGGCCACCAGGTCAACCATGGGTCTCTTGGTTCAGCTCAACACTAACCGACCCCCTTCCTCCAGTTTCTTTGCCCCAAGCTTCAGCCCCAGCCAGCCTGGAGGTTGTTTTTCTCTGACACACAAACAAACCCAACATGGCTTTTGCATCTGTGTTCCAGCTCTGTGCTCCTCTTTGCTTCCTCCACCTCTTTGCAGCTGCATTCCAGTCTCCCCACAACCTGCCTCCCTGTGCCAGCCCCAGGCCCTTCCCATCCATCTCCAGAGCTGATCCAAAACCCATTGAAGTCAACAGAAGACCTTCTATTACCTTCCAAAGCCCTTGGATCAGCTCTACAGCTCCTCTTTAAAAGCTACTCTTTACATAAAGCTATTTTTTTGTGCTGGCCTCTGTTGTCTTACATGTTCCCAAAGTGAATTCACTCTCCTTCTTTTCCTCAGCTACCTCTGAGGAATGTTTCCTCTTGTTTTGCCTTCCTTATTTTCTGGGTTTCTGTTGATGGATATAATCAGATGGCTGCTTTAGACCTGTTCAGGGTGTTTGGAAACTCTACCTCCCTTCTAGCTAGTAGTTCTGAGCTAGCTCCTCAGCTTACGTCCAGGACCTGGCTACATTGGTATTGCCGATATAATCAGATGGCTGCTTTAGACCTATTCAGAGTGTTTAGAAAATCTACCTCCTTTCTAGCTACTAGTTCTGAGCTAGCTCCTCAGCTTACATCCAGGACCTGGCTACATTGGTATTGCTAGGGTTTAATATCAAGTAAAATGCTTTCACCTAAACTGTGATTTAAATCAACTTGGTGAGCACCAGCCAAGTTATTTTTAGCATGGCTCAAATCAGATCATAGTCTGTCATCTGATTGTGACTAATGAAACCTCATTGCAAACCTTCTACATCCCTCTCATCCTTTTTTTTGCCTTCATAGCAATATGTGGTATGTTACAAGCATGTTGCTTCCTTCTTTCCTTCCTTTTTCTTCAAAATGTTGAACAGAAAAGGGTTACTTCATCTTCATGCTGAATTTGAATCCCTCCTCATTAGCTGCATTTTGCTTCGTTCTCCTGCACCAATTAGGTTGCTCCACTAGGACTGCAGGTAGTTAACTGAAGATGCAGGACCTCTTGATACCACCTTCCAACATATTTCTCAAGAAGCTCTAACTTCTCCTAACTTCTTAACAGGATTAAGGTGATTTTTTGAAGGTTAATGGTTCTCAGAGAGCACACACAACCCCACTTCTGGCTCTTACCACGTCTTGTGCAATTGCGTGCCCACGTACGAGCTGTTTGATGTTCTCCACCTGTACAGTGTGAGTGACAATGTGCATCATTGTGAATTAAGCACTGTGGTCTTAGTTCTTTTTATTTATTTTTTTTCTTTTTTGGAAGGTGTTGTTATTATATTGTTTAAACTTGGAGTACGTGAGGTCTGGCTCGGTTTTGCCCCGGGACGAGGTAATCCTGCGTGCTGTGACGTGGTAACGAGCACAATCTTCTGCTGGCTGGCATCCATCTGGGGCTCTGCTTGCTGTGCACGTGGGCAAAGAGTGGCTCAGCTCTTCGAGTGGGGTTTAGGAGGCACCACCCAAGGTTGTGACCTGCTAGGCTGTGGTAGAGCTGTGCAAGGCGACGTGTGTGCGTGACCAAGAATGGATCCGCAGCTGAGACCTCTGTGAACTGAAGCTCACCTCTGCCCATCCTCTTCCTCCTTCACCCTCCCATTGCCCATGGAAGGCCTTGCACCTGCCTGCTGGCCTGCCAGCTCTGCCACAATTGGGTCTTTCAGCTCAGCTCCTTTCCCTCACCTGGAATTTGGAGAGAGCTGGCGTGACATGCAGCTTTTTTCTGGCAAACACGTAAGGGGAAGCAGAACTATTTTACCTGGATGACCTGTCTCCAGTCTGATGGACTCCAATCGCTTCCCACACACATGGAGTACACAGAGAACATTTTCATGAGTCATCTTACCTCTGCCCTTGAGGCAAGAACGTGAACAAAGAAGCAACTGTCCAACCTGAGCTACCTCTGCAGCAGGAGATTTTTCCTGGCGTAGGAAAATTGATGTAGCTGCTGGCCAAGAGCTCCCAGTGTGGACAGGGAGCTGTGCTTTGGACCAGCAGAGTTAAGGTGCCTTCCACTTGAGTAAAACAAGCCCTACAGGTACATTGTGTCTATCTCAGGGTGCCATGTCTAGCACAGCAATATTTTCTTTACCACTGTCAACATCCTCATGTGATAAAAGCATCGTGCTACAAATAGACTGTGCTCCTCTGTCTCTAGACTACGAGTTCCTCTTGGCCCATCCTCCTGCCTCAAAAGGTGTGTTTTGCTGTTCTTCTCTAGCTGCCTTTGGCTTTGTAAGACCCTAATCCTGTCAAAGAACTCTCCCCAAACCCCTTCAGACTGCTCTGACCTCCAGCATGCAGACTTTGCCTTCTCCTGACGGCTCTGAGAAATGTCTTCAAAGGATAGAAACCAGTCAAAAATCAAACACCTTGGTGACCTCCCTGAAGGTACCCTGGTCCCCATGGTCTCAGCAACACAGCAGTGAGGTGTCTACCCACTTCACAGGAATGCAGGCGAGCTGAAGGCACCACCCACCCCACTTAATGCGTGCAAAAAATGAGCATTGGGGTGACTCCCTGGAGTGCAAGTGGTGAGGACAGTGCCAGAAGCCCTCTGTGCTATATGAAGATGTGTCTTCCTTTCTCAAAGAAGAACCACTTCAACCTATACCAAGATAGAAACTAGAAATGTCTCAGTTTCCTGGGACCTCATCCTGGTGGACGTGAGGCACGGAGTTCCTGCCAGCTCACAGGGTTCTGTGAGGAGTCTCAGTACATCTACTGCCTTCCCTAAAGTCTTGATCCCTGCAGTCCTGTGAACAGTTTGCAGCCTTGGATTTCAGTTGTTATTATTACTGTTGCTATTGTTATTTTTAATTTTATTGTTATTTATTATTTTAATTAAAAAGAAGGCAGTTTTCAGGTCTCGAGGACCTAGAGAAATGCTTGAAAACATGAACCTCAGCAATGCAGAGCTGAGAAAGCAAATAAAAAGCACTCCAAATGCATTATTATTTCTTTTTAATCTCCTGTTCCCTTTATTATTTTTTTAGGCCTGGCTGATGGTTCTGGATGTTTGGAGTTGGCAGTCTGGAGACCTCATCCGAGCCATTCTTTCTTCTGAAAATGCTGCAGGCCAACGAAAGGTGAGTTAAAGCATGTATTTAATCCTGCTTTACAGATGTAGTACTTTGGGGAGTTTGAGACTAAGGACTGAAGGTCTCATAGGAAGTCTGTAGTGGCATAAAGAACTGATTTTGGGTCTTCTAAGTCTCAATCTTCTCTGCAGTGAAGTAGCCTAGAGCTCCCACTAATGATGCTGTGTTGCTTCTGAGCAGCTCAGAGCAGCTATTAAGGTTAAAAAAATAATTACATAATAATAAAAAAGATTGAAAATAGTCTTTGACTGGGTATAAATGAGCAGAGCTTGGGTGATTTGGTTGTGGAGGGGTCAGCTCTAAAAGGAGAGCTCCCAGACCAAGAATGCTATTCCATAAGAAGTGGTCCCTGCCTGGCAGCTCCCATCGCCTCGTGAGCAGGAGCTCACTTTGTGAGGAACGTGTCTCTCCTGCCACCCTCCACATGCCCTGTGAGAAGGACAGGCACTGAGCATAGAAGGAACAAAGGCAGGACCCAGTGTGGCTGTTTACTCACTCCACGCACTGCTGTCTCTGATCAGATAAGCCTGTGGCCATATGGTGGAATATTTCCAGATCCAAATCAGCCAGGGGAAAAAAAAAAAGAGACCAGGAGACAAACACCAGACCTCTCAAGTTTCATCTGTCCCAGGCAGGTACCTGCCCCATCAAGTCATGAGACAGGGAACTGGCTGAGATTCCCATGCAGAGAGTGCTTTTGGGTTTCATCCTGCTCTAAGGTGTGCCTCTTGCTGCAGGTCCTGTTTTCCTGCATCAGGATTTTGCCCACTAATTAGGGCCAACCAGCGAGTGGGGGATGAAGGATTTGGGTACTGGGAATTAAAACTGCACCTTCCCTGTAGTAGGTAGGTTGTTGCTCTGAAGCCTCCAAGACATGAGCTATAGGAAGGTTGCAAGGGGCCAAATCTGTGACACTTTTGGTCCTGGAGGGTTGGCCAAATCTTGTGTTTGCTTTCCACAACCACATCTCCAAAGAGAGGCAACAGGTCTGTCCATTGTCCTAACCCCTCTGTACCCTGTGTGCAAACCTTAGCTCATTCAAAACTTACTGACTTGCATTTATTTTTCTTTCTAAGCTGGACCACAACCAGGCTTTAAGTGATATCATTCAGCCAAAACTTATTTACCACCTTTTCCTGGTTTCTGTGTGACTTTTGGCCTCTTTGAGTATTTTAACTGCAGGCAAAGTAAAGACTTTTTAAAATAAAGACTTAAAATTACATTTGTAGAGGAGAAGTTTTTTAACCATCCTGTTTAAAGAGTACATTTGCTGAGAGCCAACCCAAACGCTCACAGATACATCCAAAAGAAAAGGCCCTTTCAAATGATTACCTGCAAAAGGTAAAATTCTGAAAATTAAATCAAGGAAAACAAACTTCCAGATGCATTTAATTGAAAGCCAATTTTGCAGAACACCCTCCGTTTATTCGCAGGCGGGTTTTGAGCTGCTGACTTTCCTGTTGTTGTTGCTGGTTTAATCCTGAGAAAACAATGAAAACTCTTTTTAAAGGACAGATTTAGTAAGATGGGTCCCAGAGAAGGGAGCAACCAGCAGCAGTGTGGACTCCCCCCCAGCCCAGCTCCCCAGCACTGTAGGAAATCGTTGGTGTGCACAAGGGCAGCAGGTCCAAGGTTGATGCTGATAGACACTTGCCACAGAGTGGCTCTTGTTGCCTTGGTCTTCCTTGTATTATTACAGCTCTTGGCTTTGGTTGACTTTTTATGAGCTACCACTCTTCCTCACCTCATTTATTTGAGGCCCTGACAGCACTGATAGTATCAGTAAAGATTCCCCAAATCCCTTCGCTGTATTAATGGGCTGTTAGCAATTACTTAGGTTAGCAAATAGTGGCAGAGATACTTAATTATTGGCTAATACCGTTCAAATACAGGCACAAAGGCATTAATATAAATGAGAGATAAGGCTTGGGTAATTCCCTTTCCACAGCCCCAGCTCCATTCAAACAGGGTGAGGGCTTTAAATTTGCTTTGAAGAGGTAATGGGAGAAGAGCTCATGCATTTGGCAAAAGACTTTTACCTCTTCCTTATGTCCCACCAGATAAAGGCACCACCATCCCTAAATTGAGCTATTTAATAGTTTTATGGTGCCAAGGATGAACATCCAGCATTCATCCTTCACACACAGCTCATGTGTTATTCATGGTGGTATCAAACCCTACACGTGTAGAACTATGGCCTTTGACTCCTGCACAAATGCAGGAAGAAATACTAAAAAAATATTTTAAAACCCTTAAATTCAGCTCTGTTTGAACACGTGGCCCTTCACCAGAGTCTTCATCGTGTCAGAATTGAGAGTCTTGATTTGTGGGTCTGCATGTAGATAGCAGAGGAGGAGAATGGGCATGGGCACAGAGGAGATTACAACACCTTTAGGTAAATACCTCTTGTAATCACTGCTTTTGTGTGTGTGGCAATTTCTCTAGTGGGTTTAGTTAAACATTTCCAAGATCCTTTCTTAAAATAAGTCTGGTAGATAGTTTTGAGCTCTGATCTGGTGCCTAGAAAAATGAATGTTTTTTCTTTCTCTTCTTGTTTTCAATCCTAAAACTTTGGGAAGGGCTCTGTAATCTTGAAAGCTTCCTAAAATACTAATCTGCAGCCAGACTTTTTTTTTTTAAAAAGTTTCATGAAATCAGGGAAATAATTCTTTAAATTTTTTGTTTTCTTTTGAGTGTCCTGGCCTGGGTCAATTCTGTGCAAGAAGTGCCAGAATGCCCCAAGAAAGGCTGATTTTGCAGTATTTCCAAGCTTGCTAGTGCTATGAAGCTGTAAAACAAAATTAAGGAGAAAAAAAAAAACATCACAAGGCTTCAGGAATAAAATGTTTGGAGATACAATTGCCCAAGTATTCTACTAAATGAGCACTGTAACTTTTAAGGACTTCTGTCAGCTATAGAACTGAGTAAAAATAAGTTGAGTAGGACCCACTTTATAATCATAGAATCATTAAGGTTGGAAAAGACCTCTAAGATCATCAAGTCCAACCATCAACCCAACACTCCCATGGCCACTAAACTATGTCCCAAAGTGCCACATCCACATGTTTCTTGACCCCTCCAGGGACAGGGAATCCAGCACCCCCCTGGGCAGCCTGGGTCAATGTCTCCCCACTCTGCCAGGAGAGAAATTCTTCCTACCTGCACAAGGGAAATCAGGGCTGAGGCATTTGGTAGCCTCTGAGGTGATGATACCAACTTTGGTTGGGTGAAGAATGGGCCAAGGTTTCAGGAGCTCTTTCTCAGCCAGCACTGAGTCCAGCTTGACACCTGAAGAGGGTCAGTCTGGAAGAGTTGGAGGGAGTAAAGCAAAGGGTCTTGTGGAAAAGATGGGATCTTCCCCAAGGAATTTATATCCAGACTTTGAACCAATCTCAGGAATTTTAAGTACCCAATCTCCCATTTCTTCCTGAGGAAGCCAGAAATGTCATTCACATTCAGCTCTCTAAAAGTCTCTGGTTTCTGCTTTTTGGAGGTTTCTGCTGGGAGAAGGAGTTTGGTGTGTTTAAGAGCTCCTGGAGCAGTGTCTGTCTGGTTCAAAGCAGAGCTCACACGACATCACTGCTTAAGGGAGCAGTTCCAAGCTGAATTAAGAGATGATTTTTCTATGCCATTATTCTTTGACTGTGCAAGAACATAGAGGGGCAGGAAGAGCCCAGGGCTAGTCATCTACTTTTAATCTCACATAATATACTTTTTGTTGGTATCATTGTCTAATTCTATATAATCCTGTACCCTGGCAACCCCCCTTTATCCTGAGGAAAGGTCTCTTCTTGGAAGAACGGGTGTTCTAAAGAACAATGCAACATGCTGTCTGTGTTCAGTCTCTCAACCTAAACCCAGTTAAACAAAAAATAATTGAAACAAAAGCTTTTCTGTGCTGTGTGTGAGAAAACCTTGTGCTGATATTTGGAGCCTCGCCCCCAAAACAATGCAGGCACATCCCTGGAGTGGGATCCTCTTCTCGTTGTCCTTTTTACTCTGGTGAGGGCAGAAGTGTCACCTGCAGATCGTGGCTTGGTTTAACCCATGGGTCCCCTTCACCCACTGGCTCTCTTGTGCAGCTGGAGCTGGCATCCCAGGGGATGGTGCAGCATGTCCTCTTGGACCTGCAAGGCCACCCTTGCCCATGAGCATGTGGTGTGCTGGTAGACACTAGTTACACATCCCTCAGAAGCTGCCTGAAGGTGCTGTGGGACAGTGGGCAGGCAGGACATGAAGCTCCCCAGACCTGTAGCTGTCTTAGAGACCTCTCTTTTCCTGCAGGATAGGCTTTATTATCAATTCTCATTGGCTAAAATCCCCTTGGACTGGCAGCCAGCCTCTGATGGGAGGAAGAAGTCGAGAGCCAGGTCACTAAGACAACTGCCAAGATAACAGCTTATCCAAACAGGTCTGTTTATTCTGCAATTTATTCAGCAAATTGCCCTGTCTGAATGAAATTTGATGGGAAATTATTCCAGGCATGGAACATAGCTTACCTTATGTCCACAGCTGCCATCCATCTCCCTGCTCGAATTAGGGCAAATCTGATCCTTTGAAGATGTTATTTTTAAACGTTGAAATCTATTTAGCACATTCCAGAAAAATCTCTCCTGCTGATGAATGCCATGGAAGCAAATTTCTACAATATCCACATTTGCCAAAAATTTAGGCTGTGAGATCTCTGCCACATCATTGTTATTTGTATTCATTAGGGTCTCAATAGATTCATATTTCCTTCAAGTGGTTCTGGCAGGTAATTAAAATCTTGCCATACAATGGATCTGTCAAGTTTTTCTGTTAAAATCTTAACCTTCAGTTTAGTCCCCAATACTGAGCCCTTTTTAAAAATAAACCTGGTGGCTTTACACTTCCAAAGCTTTAGATGACAAGTGGAATGAGTGTTGAGGGTGAAACCATAAAAGAGCTTCTTGTTAGAGCTGGGCTACCCAACCCTGTAATCCCTTCTCCTGGGAGAATTCTCCATGAGCACTTCTGAACCCACTCATGGGAGCAGATTGTTTTAGTGCTGGGATTGGGAAGGAAATCCAGAGGCAGCACTGGGGTGATGTGGGAGTGAAGATCAGCAGAGACTCTTCTCCAGGCTCCCTGAGGTTTTGGGTTCTGTTGGTGTCCAGGCTGATGAGGTTAAAGGTAGCACTGAGGTCTCTGGACTCAGGCTGGTGTGGAGGCTCAGGCACCTCAGCACAGCTTTAGGCTCAGGTCTTCAGAGTCCCTGGGAATTCAGAGCCTAAAGGCCTAGGAAGTGCAAGCCAAGTTGCCATGGCCTGGCTGGAGGGAAGAGAGGGAACATTTATGAGTGGTTTAGAGGCCACATCATCCTTCTCTTTCCCCCAGGTGACAGGATTTTAGGCTTCTCAGTCACACCAAACTATTAGAAATGTTCCTTCAGCAACTCCTATCATTCAGAAATTTCAGCAATCCTCAAGCACTCCAGAGAAGAACAGTTTTGCAAAGCTGAAATTTCCCTTCTACACCATTTTGAGACTTTTGAAAGGTGTCCCAGACTCCAACTTTCATATGAGACTTGGGTCAATATAACCACGACAAACGAAACAGAGGAAAAGCAGAGAGTAAGGTGTGGGAGTGATTATAGAGTATGAACAAACCAGTCCCCCGCTCTCCATAGCTCTGAATGGTTTTTAAAAGCACTTGAGATAAGGATTTATTGCCAAGCAGTCTGTTGGTCTGTCCCTTGCCAGGTTTCACATCACTGACTAACCCCATTCAGTTGTTACAAGCCAGTGACTCTCTCTCTGCGTCATCAGAGCACCCAATCCAAATAACTGTGGAGGAATTCCTGTGAAAACTTCAGTGGAAGGTCTTATGGAAAGGAGAGGAGACTTTTCTCTTCCTTAACTTTTCCAAGTTGTATCTCATCTATTCACATTCTTACACCTACAGAGTCAAACCATCAGTATGGATGTGTCCAAGTGGTGTGGATAAATACTGGTGACATGGAGAACAAGGGATGGCAGGTGCTGAGTCCCCTTCTGCTCTGTTCCTCTTGCATGGTGACACTGGACTGGGGTTTGAAGAGATCTTTTAATACCCCTTTGAAGTCAGCAGTTATTATGGCAAGAGGAATCATGTTTACTTTTCCCTCCCTACATCTTAAGCCATTGTCTCTTGTTTCCTCCTTGTGGGTATCTTACAGCTACACCCTGATTTCCTATGAAAGTAGGAGGAAAAACATATGGTAGCTAAAATTCTCTTTTTTGGCATCCTTCTGTGCTTCAGTAATCGACACAGGTCTTCTGCTGGCAATTCACCTGTGCTGGATTCTTGATGCAGAAAATGCCATCTTTGATGTCTGTCAGCATAATTGCACTCAATTGTACCCTTAGTCCCCAACAGATGCCAAAATTACACCTATTTTTTTTATAGAAGACTATCACAAGTCATTTAGCAGTAACTGAAGAAGGTTATAAAAAGGTTACACAAGGCTTTTTAGTCCTTACTTATCATTTTTCCTGGTGGTTTTACAAAAGCACGTTTACCTTCCCACCTCACTCTTACCTATCTCAATATTTCTGACACTAAATGGTACAAGAGTTATACACTGGAAGTGTAAAAAGGGAGCACCAGGACTGTGACTACTGAAAATAGAATAGTCAAGAAAGAGGAAGGATGTGGGAGGAAAAGGAAGATGCAAGAGAGATCCTCTCAAAGTTTTTCCTAAGACTTTTGAGCATTATCTGTGAAAATCCTGCAAAACAAAAGGTAGCAGCAGCACCTACTCAGCTCTGCAGCAGCATTTCCCTTTACTCCAGGATGAGTCAATCTGAAAGTGATATTTGTGCCCTCAGGTTCAGAGACAAGTGAATCACTTCCACAAGTGAATCACCTCCTTTAAAAAAGGAAAAGACAAAGGAATAAAAAGCCCAAGTTCTGTGGGCACTTCCAGCCCCCCTTGCTGCCACAACTTGGAGCCTGCTGCACTTGGGGAACTGAGGACAGCTGATGTTAGAGAAGTTTCTTCTCATCTTCCCATCGTGCTCCTGAGCTTCAGATTATTGAGAGAGTTCTAATGCACTCTTAGAAGGTCACTTCTCATTAAGCTATTTCAAGAAGGGAGAGATGGATTGGTTTTGGTTAAGGGCAAAATCTTGACCATTCTGTTCCTGAGCTTCAGATTATTGAGAGAGTTCTAATGCACTCTTAGAAGGTCACTTCTCATTAAGCTATTTCAAGAAGGGAGAGATGGATTGGTTAAGGGCAAAATTTTGACCATTCTGTAAGAACAGAGCTGAAATAGTTTTGTGGAGAGTGGGGTTTAATTAAGGATATCAGAGAGCTTTGATAGAAACTCAACCCAAATATGACAGTTTATCCTCATTGGAGACATTACTATTATTATATGACAGTTTATCCTCATTGGAGACAGACATTAATATTATCTCATGTTTTACTCAGTTTCTATTAGCTGATGTTTTTGATCTGTTAGATAGAAGACTGATGCTTACTTGTAATCCTGTGATAATCAGAGGGAGGTTCTCCTCCCTCTCTACTCTGCCCCAGTGAGGCCACCTCTGGAGTATTGGGTCCAGTTCTGGGCTTCACAATTCAAGAGAGACCAGGAGCTGCTGGAGAGAGTCCAGAGGAGGCTGTGAAGTTGCTGAGGGGCTGGAGCATCTCTGTGCCAGGCCAGGCTGAGAGCCCTGGGGCTGGTCAGCTGGAGAGGAGAAGCCTCAGAGGGGATCTGAGCAGTGCTGAGCAAGAGCTAAAGGGCCCCGGGGGGCAAGAGGCTGGGGCCAGACTCTGCTCAGTGACAGGACAAGGGGCAACGGGCACCAACTGGAGCCCAGGAGGTGCCACCTGAGCAGGAGGAGAAACTTCTTTGGTGTGAGGGTGCAGAGCCTGGAGCAGCAGCCCAGAGAGGCTGTGGAGTCTCCTGCTCTGGAGAGATCCCAAACCCACTTAGATCCCATCTTGGGCAACCTTCTCTGGGTAACTCTGCTGGAAGAGGGGAGTTGGACAAGTTATCTCCAGAGGTCCCTTCCAAACCCCATTGTTCTGTGATTCTGTTTCTCTAAGCCTTCCCAGAAACAGTTGTTGAACTGTGTTTGAAAAACACGTGTGGAAAGCACAGTTAACATCAGCTGAGGTACCAGTCATGTTTGGGCCCACTGCCTTGAGGAATGGAGGGTATTAAAGCAGAGACTGTCCCTTTTTTGCACAGCAACAGGAAAATAGTCCCTCCATTGCCTCTTTAGGTGCCACTTCTAAGGCTAGGAAGGTTGTTCAGGAGGTGTCAGACCCGTCAGGAATGGCAGAGGCAAGGTGAAGCTGTCGCTGCCCTCGTGGTGGGGCATCTGTCCCCGTGCCCAGGCAAAGGATGGGGATTTACACCCTCAGCCTGGGGCCAAGGCTCCTGTGTTGTGTGTTGCTGCCATCCAGAGCTCACTGGAGTGAGGTGCATTTGGAGAAGTCACTGGTTCCACACGTGCAAAGTAAAAACAATAAATAATAGATGCCATAAATAAAGGATGATGTTCCAAAATAGCTTCTGTTTCCAGCCAGAACTGGAAGCTGCATCTGCCACAAGTGGAGCAAATCTGCTTTCACTTCATGTTCAGTCTCTTCCCTCTTGCCTCAGATGCTGGCTTCAATGAGAACATGATCCCTTCAAAAGAACCTGCAGGAGACTGGGGTTCCTAGATTAGCATTTGTATAACCTGCTTCAGTGACTCCGAAATGACTTGTGATAGTCCTGTATAAAACAAAGAGGTGCAACTCTGGCTGCTGATTATTTTAATGCTAAATCTCAGAAGTGAAGAGAAGCCTGGATCTACCAGCTGCATTATTGCATGAAGCTTTCTGAGTATCTAGAAGAGACTTGAGATTTGTACCCCTGGGAGCTGCTCTGTGGTCAACCACAGGCACTGGAGACTGAGGAGGTGGCACCGTGGTCCTCATTTCAGCCACGAGCAGCTCCCAGAAACGTGGTCATGTTGTCAAGACACTCTTCTGCCATGGAGAGAGGCCCAGGAGGACCATCCCAGGGAAACCCGTGGCAGGGGAGCTGCTTCCACTACAGGGCATCTTTGTGAGCACTTCATATCCAGCATGGTTGGAATGAACCAGCTCTAACCACCTCTAGGTTTTTAGGAGGCTTCTTTCTTGCTTAGTTTTCAAGTGCTGCTTTTAAGTCAAGGGTCTGGAGGCCATGATTCTACCAATTCCTTTACAGCCAGCACACTTAAATCCATGTTCTGCTGCTTCTCCCCACCCTACCACACAAAAGAACTGGCTTCTGTGGAGGGGCAGATTCTTGGCTGGCATCAGGCAGCAGCACAGCTCTGTGGAAATCAAAGCAAGTGACCCAAGGCTACTGCCTGGAGCCTTTACTGTGGTGTTCCCTCATCCTACCTGCACAAAGAGGCTCTTGTGACCCATAGTGCAACCATAGTGCTGGTTAATTTTAAAACTACCGATTTGGTGTAAGAGAAAGTTCAGCTGGTTTATTGGAGAGCAGATCCTGCATGAGGAATGGGGAGCAGAGGCAGAGAAAACAAATACCGAGCAAGTGACTCATCAGTTCTTCACTTGAAAGCTCCACACTCCCCCTCTAGCCACATCCCAGCTCAAATCCAGACTGCAAATCACTACCTGCAGGAGCTGGTGCATGACTCACTCATCAGGTGTCCCACCAAGCCGTTGGCTGAGGTGGTTAACCCCTGGTCCAGGCTGTGGGGCTGCCCAGCAGAGCCTTCAGTTACCCTGGGGAGGGCAAAACAAGACTTGGCTTCCAGTTATCCTGGGGGTGAAGGTCACTGGAGAGGTCTGGCTGTGGTGTAACTGGGCAGTAGGTGTCTCTGGAGTGACAGGTTGATAACTCACAACTCAGGGGGCTGGTGAACTGGCAGTGTGAGGTTTGAGCACAGCAAGTCAGTCTGAGCAGCTTTCTGCTTCACTTGCACTTTTATAGTGAGCAGTATTGTCTCATCTCATTTCCATTTAAACTGGAGGGAATGCAATAGGAGGGACTGTCTGGGTGTCACAAGGAGCAGACATCTCCCAGCTTGTCCAGGAGATTCAGGTTGACTCCAAACCTTACCCCCTGAAATATCCATGAGTTCAAAGAGAAATCCAGAGATGAGCAGAGCCTGGGCATGGTGGGACAGCCAAGAAGACACAAAGCCCTGCTGGGCTGTTAGGCAGGACTGGAGATTTGAAGGACCTACTTTCCTTCTCCTCTATGAAGGGTCTGAGGCAAAAGCAGGTCAGCCTCCCACCCTGATAAAATCACAGAGCTCAGACAGCACTGCTGATTCATGGATGCTGTGGGGTAAGTGGAATGATGTGGGCGTGGGTGCTGGCATTGGTAATGTAGGAGGCAGATCCAGGCACACTCAGGTTTGTTTTGGCAGTGATGGAATGGGAAAGGGCAGCAGAAATACTCCTGTCCTGAGCCACAGTGGCCCCCACCTCGAGCCTTCCCAGCTTGCAGGGTGCCAGGAGCCCTCAGCTCTGGTGTTCACCTGGAGCTGATCCTTCTCTGCATTTCCAGAGCTGCCCAAGCTATGTACTAAGGGTACTTTCTGCTCCCTGCTTCCCATCTCAGGGGCAAAACCTCACATTTTTGAGGCAGGGATCAAAAAATTTCCTAACTGCTGAAGGGACCAATTTTACAGGGGGTCAGAGCTGTGCAAACCACTGTGAATATGCTCCCCTGGAGCTGCTTTCCAGTGTGGTGATGTGGAGAAGATAGACGTGAGGCTTATGTGTGCTCTGGGTGCCTCTTGGGCTGTGTTCATGGTGATGCTTGGGAGTGATCTCAGCATGTTCCATCTTCTGAGTCTCCTGGTTGAGGTTGTCCCTGCTGGAGGTCTGGTTCTGAGACTCCTGGAGTCAACAGAGCTTTTTTTTGGTGGAAAGATCATAAAGCATTTCTCTGTATGAACGTGGCTGTGTGATGCAGATGCTGACCTCAGTCCTAGTTTGTGACAGGAAGCTAGTGAGAAGAAAAGTTACTGAGCTTTCAGAGTCATCCCTCATTTCTTCCCCAGGAATCACTCCAGACTGCTGTTTCTTGGAGTCTCACAGTGTTCTGGAGGCATGGTCTGGGAAAATTTGCAAGCAGAAAGTAGATCCTCACTTCCCTTCTGAGCTTTTCTTGACTAAAACCTTCAGGCTGCTCTTCCCAGCTCTTTCTAAGAAAGACTTCTCAGGTGAGCTGTAGCTCTCCAGGCAAAGACAGTTAATGCTGTCCAAGGTGTCACAGAAAATCACCATGAAATGCTGTCTCAGTTCCCATTCCAGAGATTGTAGCTCTCCAATCTCTGGATTTGCCACCCTCAGTCAAATATCCTAGAACCACAGACAGCATTAACTATTTATGTCTTGGCAACTGTTCTTCTAAGCGAAATCTTCTATAAAACAACACTGATAATACCTCATTTACACCCCAAATTCCTTTTGTGACTGTGGAAACCATGAATCTGGAACTGGGCTCACGAAGTCTCCTGTAACAAATCACTGATGTATGAGAAAAAGGATGAGGTTTGGAGGAAACCCTCCAGAGGAACCCCAGAGTGAGCTGGCTGAGTCACATGGCAAATGCTCTTCACCTGCACACTCATTTTTTTGGCCTGGCAAAGAAACTAGTTGCCAACTAAAACAACTCAAGCCACTAATTCTGGAAAAAATGAACGTTTTGAAGGGTTAAGCAATGCAGAGACAATCCAAAGTTGTTGGGTTTGGGGATGGTTTCTGGGATAAATTAGCTTTGCAGCCAGTTTTTGCTCTGAGACATTTTTGTAGGAAGGAGGGAAGCTTCAATTCCTAGTTCTGGGGAGAGGAGCTCCTGTTCCCTGCTGAGCTGGTGGTGTTGGTTGGGACCCACACTGAGAATACCCAGGCTGAGTTCTGAAGAACTTGCACATATTCCTGGGTGGATTTTTGGGTAAGTGAATAGTGAGGACAGCTAACAGACAAAGACTTGAAACTCCCTGAGTTTATTGCATTCAGTAGCTGGATCCTGAAGAGGAAATAATCCTGGAAGGTCCTGAGCTGAACTCACACTGAGAGCTATCAGAAAAGCTTGTAGTAAGATTTGAGGTCAGTAAACTGCTTCCTGGTGTTCCCCCAGGCAGTAGAGCACTGAGCCACCTCTCTCACACTTTAAACAGGAGAATTTTCTTGCTTTGGTCCATTCCTGCACATTTCTATCCTTTCAGAACTCCTGAGTGTCCTTTGCACGTTTCTAGGGGGTTGCTGCTAATGCTTCAGCTTAGGAAAGACTTTGTTGGCCCAGGGAGCACAGGGCTGTGCCAGGGGAAGGGTGGATTCAGCTGTAGTGTTAGCTGGTATTGCTGTCTTGTTTAAATGAGATGTTTTGGGAGATCAGCAACGCTGGTGCCCACAGGAGGGAGCCAAATCCATTGTTCTAAAGAAAGGAAAAAAACCCACCTTTGTCTTCAGTGGCTTCCTCAGATGTCCATAGTGAAAAGAAAGAGAAACCAATGGCAACCTCCAAGGATGCCCATGGAGCTTCGTGCACCATCCCAAGGGGAACTCAGACTTACCCAGGAGATCCTCTGAAAGTACTCAGGGAGAAAAGCATCAGGTTGAATACATCTCAAAGCCATGCTCCCCACTTTTAACGAGGGACATCTCTCAGGAGGGGAAATGTCTTTTCTCTGAGCAGAGCAGTAGATCCTCCAGAAGGAGATGTCTACTGCAAACGTGCCATGCTCTTGTATTGAAGTGGGGAAAGCTGAGGGTCTCTCACCTCCCTCTTGCTCAGAGCTGGGCACATCTGGATAAAAAGCCCCATGAATGTCTGCGACCAAGGTGGACGGGTCTCCTGCAACCCTCATCACAGCCCCATCCACCACAGCAGAGCCTGGGGAGAGGGGAGGCAAAAGGGGTGTGGAGGAGCAAAAGAAAACCCTCCTTAAGGACAGCAGCCCCTCTGCTGGGTGGCTCTGGGAAGCCTGGGTCAGAGGCAGGTTCCTTGCAGGGAAAGGAGCCTGAGATCTGGGAACCTCTTCCTGCATCCTGGTTTGATTTTTTCCCCTCTAAACAGAACTTCAGCTTTGGTATGTGGCCTGGTGCTGAACGAGGGAAATATAAAGAAAAGTAAACTTTCAACTGACTAAAAATAACCAGTACTTTATGAATATGCTGGCAAATCTTGCAGAAGGATGGGATTTCTTCATCTTCAGCTTCATTAGCAACACTAGGGGTAACTTTTCCATATTAAAAGGAATTCCTTATTATTTTCTTTGGGTATTTTGGTAGATTCCGTGAGTTTTTGAGCTGTTTGCTGACATCTGACATTGTTTTGTGATTGGAGATGAGGTAGAGAGCACATTTGCTTTTGCTTTGGGATGGAGTTGACCTTTCTCAGCTCACCGAGGGCTTCAGCCTGGTTCCTTTTATCTGCATCCCAAAATGATAGCCCTGATGGAGGGGACATCCTGCCAGTCCTCAGCCAGCAAACTCCTGTCGTGCGAGCAGTGACCAGTGGCTGTTTGTTGTCACCACAACAGAGGTGGTTGGAGTTGGGGACTGGAAGTTGGCAAACCTGATTCTTTCCTTCCTAAGTCATCCGCAGGGCTAAGAGGAATATTTATAAAACCTCCCTGAGCTGCCTGTGTAAGGCCGGTAGGAGGTAATTCAGAATGCCATTTTTCTTGAAGCTGGATGATAAATGTGCCTCTTGTGTGGATGATGGTGGTTGAGAGCAAAAGCCAATCTCTGAGCTGACAGCTTGTCAGGAATGGGGCACTCCCGTGGGATGCCAGAGAGACAAAGCAAATAATGTTCCATACAATTATTTAATCAATGATAAAGAAAAAATTGAGAACGGCCAAAGTATCCCCCCCCCAAAAAAAAGGCACAAGAACAAATGGCAAGTGGATATGCTGTGTATAATTCATAGCAGCTACAGGGCTGAAAAGAAAATAGACATGTCATGCACGATGGTTTTTCATATGTTAAAAGGATACATTCCTTTCCCCTGTGCTGGAGTTATGAATTTGTTCAGGGTTCATGTTTTTCCTCTTGTTATTTCTCATCACTAAAGGTCGTGGGGCTTCAAAAATACGGGTAGTCTATGTCCTTGCTCTGATCCATCTCATGCACTGCATCCAAAGAGCAAATCCCTGACAGGACAAGGCCAGATGAATCCTTTTCCTCTGCCCCCAAGTTCTTGTGCAAGTGGCAGGATGGATTCTGGTAACAACAGGGCCAAGATGTCATGAAGTAAACGTTATTGTTCATGGTAGTTGATTGGGAGACTTGCAGGGAACACAATTGTTTGCTGGGCTTTGTACTGCTCTGACAGGGGCTGTCTTTGGCAAAAAAAAATGAAATAGCAACCCAAAGTTGAAGGTAGAGCCACCAAGCAGGAGCCTGTTGCCAAAGGTGTAAAATAGAGCTGGCTAAAACACAATCTTCATTGATGGCTTCTCAGAACATGCCATGAAGCCAGAAGTTCAGGTTCAGTGGCTGATGCAGGATCTCCTCCCACCATGCTGCTTGCTGTAGGTGATGTCCCTTTGCTGTGACTGGAAAGGACATGAGTCTGCAAGGCCCCATCCTTCCCCCAAATCCCAGAATCCTACAGATCATCATTATTTAGGATTGTTTGTCCTAGAGGCCATTTCCAACCACGATTCTATGACCATGTCAGTGGTGGCTTTGCCTTGGAGTTGATATTCCAGTCTGACCCCGACACTCTTCCACTGATTTTTTTTCAACAGTCCCAACGGGGGGTTAAGACATTGATTTTTAGGAGAATGTAGGTCCTGTGGGGCCTCTCAGTGAAGACTCATCTCAGCCAGACACCCCAGCGTGCCCAGGTCCCACTGTGTACACATCACACCCATTGGGTTTGTAGCCCTAGCCTGGAGTGAACTCCACTCAGTAAATCTCCTGTGCCTTGAGTCCCAGAATTCCTCCCCTCTGACTGCAAGGAAGGAAAAGGTGTATTCAGAAGGTTTTTTCTAAGTTATTTCCAGATATCAGCTCTTCTCTGCTGTGGTTGACACCCCAACAGTGCCAGTTAGGGATGGTCTGCAGATACTGGGGACATCTACCCCAACGTAACGTCCATTCCTGTGCTGGTTGTGGTCAAATATTGCTCTGGTTTGCTCTGAGCTTGTCTGTGGTGGTGGAGGGGGTTACAGGATTCTCCATGGTTTGGATACACCCTCTGGGCCCCTGGCATCTTGCTCTGTTTGCTGTCCTTCACTTGTTATTAATAAGCTGTCTGACTCAGAGCTTGTAACTCTGAGTCTTTACTATGACAACAGATAAAGTGACAAGCTCTAAAAGAAGAAGAACTTGTGTAAGAGGGGAGGAAGGGTTTGAGAACCTTTTGGCCGAGCTCTTGGTTGATTTTTCCAAACGACTGTTTTGTACCAGAAGGTTTCAGGGAAATGTCACCTTCTGGTTGTGCACAGAGAGCTCAGCTGAAAGCCAAAGCCAGGACAGGTGCCAGTGAAATCCCAACTTACACCCTGGAGTAGCTGAATTCAGGTTTCATTGGAAACCTACAGGTCTAGGAATCTCCATCTTGTTGTGATTTACATACCAGGGAAATACTCTCAAACTTGGAGATGGACTCGTAGCCCTACCCATGGGCTCATGTTTGTTATTGGAAGCCAGCTAAAATGTGTTGTCATTAATTTGCATTATTGTTTGGGGGTTTTGTTTGCCTTTTTCTCCCCCCAAAGAAAAAAAAAACAACACTTGCACGGGTGTGGATGGCAAGGAGAACGTCCTGTCCTCTGAAGGCACAAAGACAACCACAATTCATCCTGTAACCAGCTCTGCAGAGCTGTGGTCCCACAAGGCATGTTTGGTTGGGGAGCTGTGTTGGAGCCACAGAGGCTTTTTTACCAGTTTTGGGATTACCAAGGTGTGTCCAAGCCTGAAATAGCTTCACCCACACTCCTGAAACTGTGCAGTCTTCCATGTTCTAGAGCAAAACCAACAGGTTCAACCCCCTCTTTGCTTTGGGATTGACTTGATACTCTCTCAGTGTAGGATTGGCCCAAGCCTAGATGCTGGACAGGGCAGTAAAACAAGAATTTTGGGATGTTGTACAGTTATTCTGTGCTTCGTGGGCACTAGAGAGCCCTGGGGGATGATCTACAACCAGAGCTTCTTTCCTGATTTAACCCTAATCCTAAACCCCTGCATGAAGGGGCTAGCTAGAAATTGCTCCATAATTTAGCACACAGATATCTATTTGGGAAGAGCAAAACCAACAGGTTCAACCCCCTCTTTGCTTTGGGATTGACTTGATACTCTCTCAGTGTAGGATTGGCCCAAGCCTAGATGCTGGACAGGGCAGTAAAACAAGAATTTTGGGATGTTGTATAGTTATTCTGTGCTTCGTGGGCACTAGAGAGCCCTGGGGGATGGTCTACAACCAGAGCTGCTTTCCTGATTTAACCCTAATCCTAAAGCCCTGCATGAAGGGGCTAGAAATTGCTCCATAATTTAGCAGACAGATATTTATTTGGGACAGCTAAAGCCAAACTATCATCTCCCCTTCAAACAAATGCTCCCCAGAGAGAGCACTTGGCCCAGCTGCCAAACAAACTGCCAGTTTTTCCTCTGACATCCCCAGGGGGAGCAGTATGGATGGTAAAGAATTACTGAAGCCAACTTTTGGTTGATGGCAAAGTGCCTGTAGTCTTCCACAGCTCCAGAACTGGCCTTCAACTGGTTACAGCTGAAGAAGAGATTTGAGCTGTAGTTACAGAGGGAAAGGAATTGGCTGAATCTTACCAGTCATTCACGGGTGCTGGCAGAGCTGCTGTCCTGTTCTTGCAGCAATGGGGCATCCATTCATGTGTGGAAAGAGGTGGGTTGGCCTTGGGAAGCTCAGAAGTTTGCAGGGAAGGAGGGAGGAATAGAGAGACAATCTTCTGGTCCCCCATCCTGTGTTGGTAGACTGGGGAGGCTTTGGCTCAGGGCTCCTCAGACTTGTTCTCTTCCTTTGTGCATCTGTCCTAATCAACATCTACTAACAGAGGGGCCTCACAGCTTTAAAGAATAAAAAATCTTGTGCCTAAGGATCTTTACCACCCAACCCAGTATATTTAGACTGACAAGGACAAAGCATTCCCATTCCCAATGGGCCTTGAAGAGCAGGGAAGATGATTTCGACAAAGTCACTCAGAAAATCAGAGGCAGCAACTAGATTCTGGTAGATTTTTTTTTCCTCCCTTCAAATGATGATTTAAAACTGGTAGAATGCTTCCAAATTTCTCTTCTTTAGAATTTGGGATTGGGAGGGTGTGAAAAATGGGAAGTAAATGAGGAGAGGAAAGAGTAGTTCTGTCTAAATCCCCCAGTATAATTTTATACTTCTCTGTGGGTTTTAAGTACTTAGTTAAAACAAAAAGCTTTTATACTAGAGGCCATAATGTAAGATATAAAGATGATCCAAAGCATAAAACAAGAGGATGGATTAAATGGAGAATAAAAAGGAAAATAAATGAAGAACTTCTGTGGTTAAGTGTTAGGAGCTTTGGAAAATAACGCTCAAATTAGAAGCATGTGCTCTAGAAAGTTACAACATAGGTATTGCAAAAAATGCATTCTTCCCAGAGGAGGGGGCTGAATTAGGATTCAGAATTATGAAATGAGCTGTGGAAGGCATCTAGCCTTCTGCACAGGAGAAACAACTGCCAGGGGAGATCAAACGTAGGCTATGTAGGTACTTGTCAAACCCAAGGCACACAAGAGGAGTTCTTGGGGCGCTCCAGTGGGCAACGTGGTCTGCACTCTATGAAAGATGAAAGCCCTGGAAGTGCAGAAGGTCTTGACTTCACAATTCAAGGGGGCAATTCCTTGGCTAGCTGGATTTGCACAGCTCAGAGCTTACAGACATCCCCAATTTTAGTGAGTGGAGAAGATATCATGTGAAAGATGGGAGTGGGCCCTGTGCTGTCCCAAATGAGATTTAAAGGGTTGTGGGTACTCGTGTGGTTCCTCCTTTGGTTTGCTCTTTTCAGCATCTGCATGTGGATAGAGGAGGTGCATTAATGGGGCAAGAGAGGGAGTTTATGGCTTGTGGAGCCAGAGGTCCCGTGTCTGGGAAGGAAGCCCTCTTCCTACTTGTCAAAGAAAAAGCCAAAGTCATCATCTCTAGATCCAGGCCAAATGATCTGCTAAACTTTGCAGCGAGCTGCAGATTTCTCAGTTGGAGAATGAAGGAAGGAGAAGAGAATTCAGAGCTGGAGTTTAGAGGCTGAGAAGGTGAATTAGAAACCTCTGCATGTGGCTCTCTCACCCCTGTCCCTATATGTGGAGCTCACGTGGATGCAAAAGCTCATTTCTGTCTCTGTCCAGCACTTCTCCACCAGCACAGGCACTCTTGCTGTGCTTCAACAGCCAGGCTGCTGAGATGTATTTCTCAGCTGGTCTGATCCTGAGCTCTGAAGCCATCAGAAGCTTCCCCATCACGCTGTCATAGAGAACCCTGGGGTGTATTTCCCAGCTGGGGCACTTTCCAACTGGCTCACTGATGAGCTCTGCACCAGAGAAGGGATGTGAGCACTGTTCCCAACCTGAGAGCCAGCTGAGAGGGAATGAATAAGGAACAGGAGGTTGAAAGCATCATGGGCAGGGTTGCTGGATGCATACACACTAAAAATATAGACAGGGAGATCATCAGCTCCTGTAAGTCAGCATTGCTCCAGGGAGCCCAGCAAATCTGGATTTCCACCAGCTGAACACCAGCCCGTGGGGTCTCATCCAAAGCAACACTCCCAGAACTGCAGCTGGGGGAGGTTTGTTGAGGAAGGGACAGAGAGGAAAAGGGAGAGGGATGTGCTATGCTACAGAGAGAGGAGTAAGGAGGAAAGAGAACAGAGGAAACAGGAAGAAATGAAGGTAAAAGGGTGGGAAATGCTCAGAGCATGAATCTTAGAATAATGGAATCGTTTTGGCTGGAAGAGATCTTTCAGATCATCAAGTTCAACCCTTCCCCAGCACTGCCAGGTCCCCACTGCCCCGTGTCCCTCACCCCACATCTCCACGGCTTGGGAACCCCTCCAGGGGTGGGGACTCCACCACTGCCCTGGGCAGCCTGGCACAGCCCTGGGCAACCCTCCAGGGCAAGAAATTGTTCCTCAGGGACAACTGAAACCTCCCCTGGGGCAACTTGAGGCTGTTTCCTCTTGTCCTGTCCCTTGTCCCCTGGGAGCAGAGCCCGACCCCCCCCTGGCTCCAGGCTCCTGTCAGGCGCTGTGCAGAGCCAGAAGGTCTCCCCTGAGCCTCCTTTGCTCCAGGCTCAGCACCCCCAGCTCCCTCAGCTGCTCCTCCCTACACTTGGGCTCTAGACCCTTCCCCAGCAGCTCCATTGCCCTTCTCTGGCCACACTCCAGCCCTTCAAGGTCCTTCTGGGAATGAGGGGCCCAAAATTGAAGCCAGTATTGGCTATTGCTTCAAAGGGCTAGGACTCTCCTCAACTGCCACAGCAAGAGCAGAGCATTGCCACTTGTTCAGCTGAGTTAACACCATGAAAAAGCAAAATACTGTAACATGCCCAACCTTCTATTCCACAGTGTTCATGCAGATCCCAGTTAGGAGCAATGGGTAGGAAACCTGCTCATTTCATTCCATTTGCCCTTCAGAGCTGCTCCTCTAATAGAGTGACTTATGCCCCAGGCTCTGTCCTCAGGGGTGGTCAGCATGGTGGCTGGCTGGTGGCACCCAGGGATTGGTCCTACTTAGGTTTTTGCAGCTTCCTCTTGGAGAGCAGATCTATCTGTGATGGAGCTGATGAGGGGCTGTCAGACCTTGGAGTCCTAGAGAGAGAAAAGAGCTGGGCAATGGCTGTGGGGGCAGTTCTGCAGTGGTTCTCACTAACCCTGACTTCAGGTTTCATCCCACCAAGTACAAACCCAAGGCTGAGTAGAGGTCTTTCTAATCAGATCCCTGTGGAGTTCCTAGAAGCCAGACAAAGCTGACTTTCACACAAGAATCCCCACTGTTTACACAAGAGAGTACTCTCTTCAGTTTGTTTTTTATAAGGTTTCCCTTGGGAAAAAAAGAAAAGATGTTTGAAATTCAGGGAAAAATGTTTGGTTTGGGTTTTTTGGTGAAATTTGGGGGTGGCATGCTGGTGAGCAGAGAATGGTAATCCAAGACCAAAGCTTTGTTTTAGAGCATCCTCAGCTGAGAGTCATGCAGGAGTAGAGATGGGAAGGGACCTGTTAAGCAGGACAAGCTGCAAAGTTAGAAGTTGAACTTTGAATTTCCCTTGATTTTGGATGTGACTGGTGTGACTTGTGCTATAGCTTTAACTTATGGCTTCAAATTCATGTACTGGTTTATTTTTCTAAGCCCATATTAAACAGCAGGGTATTTCTGGGGCTCTTCACTGAGGTTTGAAAAGGAAGAAGAAAGTTCTCAAGGAGATGCCTGGCTATATGAACCAGCACAAAATGAAAGATCCACCCAGAGCCTCCTCTTCTCCAGGCTGAACTCCCTCAGCCTGTCCTCACAGGCGAGGTGCTTCAGCCCTCTGATCATTTTTGTGTCCCATAAGAAGCAAGACAAGGGGAAAAAGCCCCATGAACCCATGGAATTCTGAACGTGGATATATCCTGGCCCCATACAGGAATTAGTGTTCCTGTTCACAACAATCTAGGGTATGGATTTGCTGTCGTCAGCTTCCCTCATGGAAGCAAAAGGAACTTGGTCACTGCTGTGCTGGAGCTGGAAGTAAACAGCAGCAAATATCTGGGTGGAAGGGAAGAAGGAAATGAGTAAAATAATAGTACTCTAGTAATAGACTTGAAATCTAGATAAAGAAAATGCAGTTTGCTTTAAACGCCTACCTTGGTGATTCCTATCTGGGCTGCTGGAACTTTACCCACACTAAGGCTTCATTATGTCAAAAAAAAAGTCACTTTTCTGACTTTAGAACCCAGGCAACTAAAGATCAATTACCTGTGCACGTCTAATTGCTGGGGTCATAGTCAACTCCGTGCTCTAATTTTCCACCAAGTTGTTATTTCTGTCTCACTCTTTTGTTTTTTTTTTTCTCCTTTAGCAATGACATTTGCATTCCTTTTAGCAAAATACCAAGGTTAAGCTAAAAATAATTCTGCCCATCAGTTTTAGATTAGGACTAGAGCAGGCACAGATTTACTGTAAATGTGTATGTAATGATTGCTGTGAACACTGCCAGGAAATTGCTGCAGTCAGGCAGCTGAAGAATTAGATTAATGTTTTCTAGCATAATCTGAACTTAGTTTTCATCACCAAGTGGTATCTGCTAATACCTGGGTGAATCCACCTTTTATTTCATGAGAAATGAAGATATATAGAAATAGTTTCCTTTGAAACCTGTGCTGTTCTCATTGGAAGTACTCTGGGAAAAGCAGCAGCCCACCCCTGGGTCCCAGAATCCTTGAAATCAAGCAGTGAATGCTTCTTAAACCACTCTGTGTTCACCAGGTTTTCACCTCTGGTTGTGAGTGTGAGTTCCCTAATGCAGTTTATTAAATATCACTTTGATTTTTTCCTGGTGAAAGCACAGATTTGGTGGTTTAGGAGTTCAAGTTGTGTGTTTGCAGGGCTGGACACAGGAGGAATCATGCTTCCATGGAAGGAAATATTAATCCTCCCTCTCCCAAAATGCAGAGATTTAAAGGAAGATGTTCCAAAGTGCAGTCCCACCTTGTTATTAGAACCAGCTCTAATTCTGAGATTCTCCTTCAAAGGCCTGTTACCCCAGAAGGCCAAATTCGATGGGAAGGAATTGGTTTCTCTGAGACCCTTTCAAAAGTTCTCAACATCCCAAGTATGAGATTAGTTTTGATCCCCGTGGCTGGGAGAAAACCTGTATCTTGCTTTTCCTGTCATTTGAAAGGGCTAAGTGAGCTCACCAGTGAAGTCACAGGATTGTCTTTTCCTCCTGGCTTTATCCATGGGCTGTTCTGTGGTTGTCTTGACAGCTGGAACCTGAACAAACTCATCTGGGTGTGACAGCACATAGCAAGGAGGATCTACGTGGGGCTTTGATGCTCTGCTGAGATGTATTTTAGGCAGCAACTCTGCATGACCCAACCATTTGACACCATGTTAACACTAAAAAACACCAACCCAAGGCATGAGCTGGAATTAAACAATATTCCCTCGAAACCCTGTGTATGTTCTGCTCTCCAGACAGCCACAATATTAATTTCCCTAAACCTAGAGTTGTACCCAGGGGACGAGAGCAGCCTCTGAGCAGATGTGGACTGTTTAGGCTTGAGCAGGATAAAGCATCGTTGATGCTCACAGTGTTTTGGCTTCATATCTTAAAGAGCTTCACGTGGCCCAAGATTCAGAGTCCTACTTCCTTCAAGCAATGTCTTGAGGCTTTGATATCTGAGCAGCAACAGCTTATTTTGTGGCAGAGGTGTGTGTCCTTCCTTTCACCTGTC
>NW_008607383.1:36115-82656 GCF_000691845.1 Merops nubicus | reverse complement strand
ATTCCTGCTTCACTGCAAGGACAGCTCAACTCCTGACCACAGTTCAGACCTCAGCACGGTCAGTGCTCCTTCTCCCACCTTTCTTTCCTTGCATAGAAAGTGGCTGAGCAACTGGGCTGTGCTGGTAGCACATCTGCCAACCTCCCTTCAGCTCGAGGTGTTGCAGCCATCCCTGTGCATTAATTGGAGCCATTATGCAATTAATGACCTGACCATTGCTGTTTCCATGGCCCTCCCTGCAGCTGGTTTAGTAGCTGGGCACCAGTCCCCTTCTTCTCCACCATGAGTGGGGTGCAGCATTGTTTAATAACTGTGATTCAGACACAGCAGGTATATTCAGTCTTGGCCTATTGCAGTCTAAGCATTCTTCAGTGTAGATGGAGGAATATTTTTACAGGCACATGCAAGAAGATCTGAGTATTGAAAATTTTTTCCAATGTAATTTTCTGTGTGTAAATTTGTGAATCAATTTCTTAATAACAGATGCACTGCAGACTGAAAAATCCCTGTATTAAACTCCTCTCTAGAACTGCTTGACTTCCTTGGAGACCAACAGGTTCTCATTCCCTCTGTAGCTGGTCCTGGGCTGGCTGGTTTTGTGTCCTCCATCTGGTTTGATCAGTGACACTCATCTTGTGGAGCTCAGGCACTGATTTATGAGCACAGCAGGACCTGGACCACGCAGCTGAGCTCCAGTGCTGCTCTTAAATCTACGTGGTTCTTATTGAAGACACCAAGTCTTGAGGAACCCTACTGTGCAGCTAACAGGACCTGGTTACCAGGGAGTCATCAGAGCCAAGCTCTGCTCCATCATCTCAGATCAAATGAGACACTCTTGAAGCCTTCACTAAAGGCATGGCTCTAGGAGGGGGCTGAGAACCCAAGAGAGACCTGACTGCAATAAAAGGAGGTGGTACAAGATTTACCAAAGCTATGGCCATAGGAATACAAGCCCTTGCCAGAACCAACCAAACGTGGTCCCACGTTTTCCAGCAGGCCTAGGAGACTATTTTATTTCAAAAACTATATCCAATTTTATGTACTTGATATTCTGCCTGCTAGGAATTGATTGTGTTCACCCCTAAAAGAAGTTGCACTGTGCAACTATGGACTGATTTCACAGGCTTAAGTCATTTTAAAGTCATTTTAAATCATGAGATTTAATATTGAGGTTCTACTTGCACAGGGCCTACAGAATTAAAGGAATGTTAACAACTGACCAACTACTTTTAATTACTTAATCTTGTAAAGCAATTAATTTCCTCCTGGCAATACTTCCAGCAGGGTGTTTATGGTCATTACTAACATCTTGAAGGGATGTGTTTTTGACACGTGATGCATATTTCTATCTTTAATGAGCTCATCTTCAATAATTAACCTTTTCCAAACCACTTATAAGTGTAACTGTAACATAAAATATGGCTGAAATAATCTGCAGCCAAAATTACCTCCTGTAATACATCCTAAGATGAGCTGAAATACTCTTTTTCTGTGAAACAGAGCTTTTAAAGAATTCCCCACTTCCTTTGGCTTTGAGGAAGGGAAGTTGTAAATTTGATTTTGGAGTTGTTCAGCTCTGGAACTTTTTAAACATTTACTTAAGGTTAAAAAAAAGAAGGTTTGGTGGAGAGCTATTGTGATAGCTTTTACATACTCTTGCCTATGTGTGTTTCCTCCTTAGGAGTATGGAATGAGGAGCAGAGAAAATGCATCATAAAATTAATTTATGTTTTCCAAGTTCTCCTATAATAGGAGCACAAAAAGTTGACCTTTAAAAAAAAAATAAACCAAAAAAAAAAGCCTCCCTGAAAAATCTCTGCCAAGGAAAAAGCTTTCCATGCACTCAGGCTTCAGCATATGTGTTTTTCATTTGCTGGCCCCAACAGCTGACTTTATCTGTTAGCTAATTACCCAGTGACATTTAATTGAAACCTAAAAAGAGCCCAAGGGGCTAAAAATAATCACAAACCCCAAAGTGAACACACCACTTGTTTGAAATGAACCCTGAGCAGCGGGGTGATTCCTACCACAGGCTGTTGGTAACAACAGAGGGGGGCTGAAGAGGTGGCAAATATCTCCCTACCTTTCTGGGACCATCTGTCCTTGTGGTGGTACCCTGGGCTCGGGCATGTAAGGCTTGTAAATATTCAGTTATGTCCTTGGGTGTTGGGCTTCCAGTGCCTGGAGGAGCTTCCTGCAGTAAACGTGCCCTTCAGCACCTTCTTGACTCTTTCTCTTGCTTATGGAGGGAGGACTTGGTGTCCTGTAGAGCTGGAGGTGTTTCTCCAGGTCCTTACCTTTGTTAAATGAGCTGTGCCTTGTATTTAGTAGGATTAATTCAAAGCTTGTGCACATCTTGCAGGATCAGAACTAAATGCTGAAATATATGTGTTGTCTTTGTCTCTTCTTTTTTTCCCCTCCACTTCTAAAAGAGTTCAGCCTTCTGATGAACTTCTAGAGCCTTTGTTTGACTGAGTTCAAGGTATAGAATTTACATTGTTCTACTGATTCCAACACAGAGTGTCACAACTCAAGCATGTGGAATGACTCAGGGCCCATCATAATGCAGCTCACCAACAGTTTGGGTCTATCTGTGCCCTTCTGAGAGCTGGTAAACCTCTTCAAGAAACTTCTTGGTCCCTCCTACACCTTGCCTGACTTTTATCTACTATACAAAAACAAGTATTTATTTCCTACTTTCTTCCCAGTGACATTAGAGCAGCAGAATTCATCCTCTCCAGCTCTAAAAGGAAACCAGGTGAGCTGGACCAGGCAGGAGTCTAACAGCAATGACCCAAAAATGGCATCTTCTCAAGACACTCCCTGCTCTCCGTTGCACTTTCATGGTCCAGTCCCTATTCAGGAACTTTACTTCTGTGAGCAGGACTGTGAATTTCTGCAGGATATCCACTATATCAGTATTCACCTTTGCCAGTCCTCGCTGCAGAGCGTGAGCTCAGTGCACTATAAGCTTCAGGGACATAAATCAAGGCAGTGGCCAACGTGCCCAGGAGTTTACCTACAACACTGGATGGCAGAGGGCTACCAGCAGAGAGAACACAAAAAGGAAACAATTGCATGCTGGTGCTCAGTCTGATGGACAGTGGTCCCATCCCAAGAGCTGGCTGGCTCTAGGAGAAGCGCTTCTGTCTTCACGAGGTCAAGGCTTTCCTTCTCAAAAGAAGCTTTCACTCCCACCAGCCCTCCAAAGCCAACTTTGCTTGAGAGAGAACCCCTCAAGGCTGTTCTAGTTCATGCCTCTCTGACAAACAACGTCAGCAAAGTTTTGATCCTCAAACACACTCATTTAGTAACAATAGAGATGGGGAGGCAGCTGTCCCGCTTGGGCAATGCTGCTCTGACGGGGAGGATGTGATGAAACTGCTATCTGATCTGTAAACTAAACCAAGGAGATCTGGAATTACTGGAAAAGGAGAAATATGAATGGCCCTGAACCACGCCACTTGTTTGAATATAACCAGATTTCGAGCTGTTGTGCTGAGATCCTCCTTCCAGATTTGTATCTGGATACGCAGGGCACATCCAGAAGTAGAGCTGGGGAGGAAATAGCTGTCCCCTTCTGCAAAAGCTTTTCAGATTTCAACCTTTTTTCTGTTTTGCAACAGGATGACACTGAGGTCTTTTGAAGTATTTAATGGAAAAAAACGAGAGAGATTCCAAAAGACAAAAATAGCTCAGGGACTACATCACCTGGGAGGTAGAAAACCCACATCCCTCTTTTGTTGGAAATGCACAAGGGAGTTGAACCTGTGCTGTTTGCATCTGAGGTGAATATTCAAACTCTTAACCAGTATAACCCATAAGTCTCCCTCTTGCATTGAGTCTTCTTGACCTGTAGCAACAAAGGTACATCCTTAGCGTGTCCTTTGTCACCTGATGATCTTTGCAGTCGCTGTGGATTAACTGCCACTGAAAAATTCATGCTAAGATGTGAGAGATTATCCAATGTCAGGCTAAAGCATCCACCTTGATCACTCCATTTTCCAAAAATGGCCATGCTTTGCCTCTGAAAACTCCTGTTCTTTCATGTGTGTGCTGCCATGAACCTCCTGTAAGCTCATACCTCTTAAAATCTAGACCCATTTTATGCCTGAGGGTGTGTAAGTATTGCAGTGTCTAAAACAAAGCAGTGGATCCTCTTAGAGCAGAAGCATATGAGAACTTGAAGGTACCATTTGGCCACCCAGTCTTGTCCACATACTCTCCCATCTAGTGTCAGGGTAATAATCAGAATTACAGGTGAAATCTCTGTTGTTTGGAGGAATTTATCCTGCAGACACTGTATGAGTGTGAGACTGGACAAAGTAGTGTGCTTTAGGTCACCCAGGATGACCTTGCCTGGTCATCTGGTGCATGATGTATCTTTGAGGTCCAGAAAAGTGTCCTAAACAAAAGCCATATTTTTATTTTTTGGTCTAGCAGGGCCTCTTCTGTGTGTTTTTGTGGTTTATGGTAGGGACAATGTGTGAGTACTTCAGTTACAAGGAAGGGAACAAAATGTGAGAGTAAATTTTGTGATCTTATAGAATTCATTAGTTCAAAATACCATTGATTAAAGGACCAGGCAGCGACTGAAGAGGAAGGTCCCTAAAACAAAGCTGCCAGATGATTTGCCCTCTGTCTGGTGGCCTGGACTGAGGACTAAAGGGACTGCCCTCCCCTCTCAGTACTTGCTTTGGGTTTGCAAAATCCAGTGTTTCCTTTTACACGTAGGACATCAAGGACAGAGGTCCAGTTGGAGTTATTTCCTTTTCTACAACATCACTAACGTTATAGTTTGCTCTGAAAACAATATGCTTTTTAACTTGATCCACAAGGCAGCTAATGAGCTATAGGCATGCAATCCAAGCAGGCTTGAATATGAAAACCAGACACCCCAGAGAAAAGCTCCCAGGGTTTCAAGCCTGCAGAACCTATTTACTCCTCTGAAACCTGGCTTTGCACTTTTTCTGCCCTGCACCCATTCCTTCTGGGAATGAAGGGCATACACAGGCTGTGTGTGACCCCATGGGTTGGGAGCTAGATGTGGTTTCAGTCGTTTGGGATTCCTCTGTTGGCCTTCCACAAAGATAGTGGCACCCATAAAGCATAGTCCCTTCTAGACTTAGTTAATGAACGAGCCTTGGACCTTTTCCACAACTGGCTTTGGTTTTAATCCTTGTTCAGTTTCTGAGTCTGGTCTGAGTTTGAAACCTCAACTTCTCTCTGACTTTTCCCATTGCCTAGTAATTAGAAAATAGTATTAGCCAGGATTACTGGAAAAGCTCCATTTTGAATCAGAACCTCTAATGCAGATAAATAGCACCTTATTTCTGGCAGACTTCAAGTTCCTGCACGCCCAAGCAGAACATCCTCTTCTGTGTCCTTAAACACCTCATGGTAGGCTTGAATTCGGTACACAAAGAATTTAATCTTGACCACATCAAAACAGCTGCTAGCTCCCTTTTACTTTGCAGACCCAGGAACTGTTCAGCTGAAGTGCTGGAGATAGAAGGAGTTATCTGGATCCTGCCAGGCCTCTGTTACATTGCTGCCTCTGGCTACAGGATAAGAAAACCAGTGTCCATATCATAGAAACATGGAACCATTAAGGTTGGAAAAGACCTCTAAGATCATCAAGTCCAACCATCACCCAACACAACCATGGCCATTAAACCATCTCCCCATCTACACGTTTTTTGAACCCCTCCAGGGCTGGTGACTCCAGCACCTCCCTGGGCCAAGGTCTCACCACTCTGCCAGGAAAGAAATTCTTCCTAATATCCAACCTAAACCTCCCCTGGTGCAACTTCAGCCTATTATCATTATTATTTTAGAGTCTCCATATGACCCAGCATATTAAAAAGTGTAGTCAATGTATTGGAGCACTAGGCCTGTGTCTTCCAGAGCAGATCAGCCAGTTCTAGGTCATTTTAACCTATGTTCTCTGTTAATTGTTGTTTGTGGATCAGATTTTCATTTGCCCATTTCTCTGTGGGTTCTGAGAATGGCTGGTATCTCAAACCTCTTGCAGTCTGTGTCTGGATCTCACTATTCAATAATCCAGATGTCTTTTTTCACCATAGGCATTTTATAAAAGCCTAAACCAAATAAATACGTGGTCGTATCCCTTCACCTCTCTTGGGATTAAAGATTCCCAGTGTTATTAAGGGTGATGTGTGTTTTCTTCCCCTAAAACAGCAGCCCCAGTGCCTGGCACATTCACACGGACACCACTGCAGGCTTGTTCGTAGCACTGCTTGAGAATGACAGTCCTAAAGAGCCTGGAGCCTGCACCCTCTCCCCCCCACTGGGACCTCGTGCACATCCCCCAGCTGATGTAAGGGGCCAGTGGGTCAGGATGAAACCCACAACACTGGAGCCCTCAGCCAGGCTGAGTAAAGTTAACAGGATCTCCTCTCCCTCCTCTCCCATCCCCTTCCCACCACCAATAACCAGCATTTACAAATGAGATGATTTGTAGCTACATCAGAGGAACTTTAAAACAAGCATTTCCCTGGCAGAATCATTTGAAATACCAAGTGGTTTTATAATGGGAAAGATTAACCAAGAGGTCTTACATTTCTTTTCTGTTGTTGTTTATAATCACGGCCGACGGAAACGTCATCTCGTAATGCTTCGCCCACTTATCTTGCCACACCATTATTCATACCAGAAGTGGGGATGGGAGAAAAAGAGGCTTCTCTGATTGCTGTTTTGTAACCTCTTCTTATTTTTAAAAGGAATCTAGTCCAGAACCAAAAAAGTATGGGTTGAACTCAGCCCAACGTCACCTCGTTGCCACCAGAACCTCTGTTAACGGTCACAGGTTCTGCGTGTATCAGTAGCATGGTCTTGGGGTGCTCTGAGTTGTGCTCCTGGGGAGTTAATGGTGCAGAGATCTGCCAGGCTGGCAGTGGTTTATCATCCTCTTCCTCTGTGCTGGGAAGGAACTGAGCTGCTCTTCATCTCTTTCCCAGTGGTGAATAGTTTTGTACCAGCTTGGGCTAGAGATGTGAGTCTGGTCCGAGAGCATCCTGTACCTGACTGGTTCAGCTGTAGGGGCAGGGTGAGGGAATTTCAACAGTCCTTTTAAAGGATGGGTTTGAGAGTCACAGAAAAGAAGTAGGAGATTAAGACAGCTCTTGTGGTAAATGTTGGTGAGGGTAGACACGTGACAAGAGCTACCTGCTTGCACAGAGTGAGGCAATGGTTTGCTGTCCTGGCCTAATGACATGACCCAGGGGTCACCTTTAGGTTTGAAAAATTAAACTGATTCATCCACACATACTGTTGGCTGCAGGGCAGCCCAGATTCTGGCCTTATTCTCCAAGGATTCCCTGCACCAACCAGTCACTGGCCACATAAGAGCTGTTGGCAACCATTTCTGAGCTATACAGCAGGGTAGGAACCCAAAGGGTGGTGAGACACCTTCCATGGCAAACTTAGAACATGATAATATGGAACCAAGTCCTCGGTCTTCATTGCTCTGTGCCTCATCCAGAACTAATGACCAGGGTCCTAATTAGTGTCTGTGGAAGAGAAGAGCTTAAATGCACAGTTAACCACAAAAATAGAGTGAGATTAGCCAAATAAATTTACAAAAAGCCAGTGAGTGCAAATCAGTTGCTGGGAAGTTTGGCTAACTGTGAATTGCTCTGAAGCCAGTGTGTGCAAACAAACATACATATGTAATTATTTACCACCACCTTATTTAGGAATTGAGGTGTGGCACAACACCAACCTAGTCAAAGCACATTTCTTCCACTTTATTATTATTTGTAACTATCTCTGAGGAAAAATAAACCCTCCATCACCAAAGGCATCCTGTGAGCAGGCAGAGGGAGAGCTCTGGTTAATGAGACAGGTATGGCACAGGAGAGGAATGAACGTGGTGAAATGAAGTCACCCAGTTCATAGAATGCTTTGAGTTGGAAGGAACCTCAAAAGGTCACTTAGTCCAACCCTCCTGCAGTGAGCAGGGACACCCCCGACCAGATCAGATTGCTCAGAGCCCCATTCGTTTTAATAACTGTATGGTTAATTGATTGCAGATTGATTAACACAGCTCATTCCCATGAGTGTCTTTCCACTGAGAATTTCCTCTTGTGGCTGCACGTAGAGACACAGCAGCCTCTGAGCTGTGGTCTGTCGGCCACCAGCACCTAGTGAAGTCAATCACTTTGCTGAGCCAGCTGTCCTTGAGGCTTCAAGGAGAAGAATTAAGCTCTGTGCTTTGTTATCCCCCCTTGAGGGACGTGGTGGGACTGTTCTCAGAGCTCTGAGGGTGTTTGTGTTGCTTAGGAAAACGGGATGATCTCTATTTTACTGTCACTTCTATGGGTTTTGTTGCTTTGTGGATGCCAGCTTACACCTCTGCAGCTCTTGTGAGCATACACTCTGCCACACGAGTCACTAATTAGTGCTTCTTGCTCCAGGCAACTCTGGCTCTGCAGCTCTGATACACCTGGGAATTATCAACAGCAGCATCCGACCATCCGCAGTGGCTTTTAACATCTTGTGTATAAATCTCTTCTTAAATTACACCAACCATCCAGCCTAGAATAAGGAATTAGACTGGTGCCTTATCTGTACTCTGTGGAAGGGATGAAGTGTGATGTCTCCAGTGATCCAGAACAGCCAGGGCTCTGTCACACTGCTGCACCAGACAGACACCACTGCAGCATCATTACTGGGCGAGCAAGGAGGTAATTAAGGGAATCTGGAACAAATTCTCCCCATAGGAGCTGATGAAGTGATGGTGACTTATGCCAGGAGAAAAGCTGGTCCACTGAAGCTCGTCTAAGATTTGGGTGTTATTGAGTTAGAAGCTACTAAAGGGGTTTTTCACCTGCAGCTGATAAGGAAAGGGATGCTCTAATTATCCTGGCTGAAGAGCTCATCTGGAATAAATAGATAAACCTTCATAAATCTGAGTTATAGGTGATATGACCAACATCTTGCATTAGCTGGCTTTATTTCTGTTGGCTTGGAGGATGTTTCAGCTGGGTAAGGAGGGACAAGGAATACAGAACCAGTGACACAAGGCTCAGAATTTGATCTACTTTTGTGTTTCCACCAAGGCTAATGGGAGCTTGCTTTGTGTTTCCTCATTAAATATCTTAGAATAAAGGTGCTCAGTTCTGATTCCACCTGGATCCATGGGAGTGATCGTGGTTAAATCAGTCCTGTTTCTGATTAGGGTAAGTAAGCTCAGAAAGCAATTCATAATGCCTAAATAATTTCCAACTGGTAGGTCACAGTTTTCCCATTCCTTCATGTTTTCAACACTTATTTTCTTTTCTGGGACAAAAAAATAGGCAGCAGCTCATAAATTGATCATTTGAAAGGGAAAAAGGGAAGATAGTGAGATCAAAAAATGTGGATGGGGGCACTTGGAATGCTACATTTCAAGCATTTTGAAATATCTCTCTTTGATTTAATAGTAAAAGTTTTACAAACTTGTTTTAATGGAAATTAACATTTCTCAAGCAAATTACTCAAGTTGTGGAAAAAAGGAAATTTATGTCCAGTTCAAAAAACTGAAAAGATAGAATTCAAAAATGGTGTTTTTCAGACAAAGAAGTTAAATTAAGAAAATATTTGAAGCCAGAGGAGAAACGTAATAAAACTATTTTTCCATTATGTTCCCCTATGTGCTGAAAGCCAAATTCCCTAAGTTTTTAACCTGAAGGAGACGTGGTAAATGCAGACTGTTATATGAATCTGTGATTTTTAAATAGCAATCCATTACAGCTTGAATTCTGAGAAAGGAAAGGATGCTGGCTAGCAAGCAGCACATCCCTGTGCTGTTGGAGAGAAGAAAATAAGAGAAAAACCTCCAACAAAAGTCATTTATTAAGGTTTTACACGTCATGAGAAACATTCCACCTTTTTAAACAGGGTGCAGTTGTAGTGGCTTAGTGGCAAAGACCATTGAGCTCGTGAGGAGCCACATTAAGTGAGGGATGGGGAGAAGATTTCTCCAAAATCTTAATGAGATTGTGACCAGATTCAACACCAAACTCACTTTGTACAGAGTGATGCTCCATCTTTTCAGCTTGGATTGCATCTGAAAAATTGGTTGGTTGTGCAAAGTGTCTTCCAGTTGCAATGAGAAGCCCTCTCTGGGTGAGTCAGGGCTGCATCTGAGCCCCAACCAGTGGTGAGGTGGCCACGTGTGCTTGTTGCCCTCAAATTTGGGGCATTTCTGTGTTTTCACACATGAAATGAAGCTATGACCCCCACCAATGGTCTAGATGGTGGCATCATAACCAGTGCTCTGTAGACCTGTATGGTATTTACTGCAGCTCCTGTGGTTTTCCATCAGTGGATATGGAATTAGCTCTTCAACTCTTCAGCTTTCACCAGTTCTCTCAAGGAATACCCTCCTGTTCCCATTCAGCAGCACTGACTGCATAGAAAGACAGGCTTTGTCTTGGTTCTCCTCATGGATCTAAAAAACTTCCCCAGACTAACCTGGAACTGTTCCTCCTTATCATTTCTGCCAGGAATCACAACCATCCACCTGAGCATTCAGCCTGAAGAAGGTTGGAGGGATCCCACATCACAAACTAACCCCCTGGGGCAATATGCACAGTCTGAAAGGTGATGTTAAGACAGAGCTTGAGCAGCTACCAACAAAAGGCTTGTGCAAGGTCCAACTTCCATCAGTTCTACAAAATATGAGGGCTTGGTGCTTCTGTCACTCCTACTAAACTAGACAACAGCAGGCTGAGTGCTGTAAAACTGCAGCTCTCTGCTTCCTCCTTCTACCTCTTTTATAATTTTCCTATATGTTGTCACCACCCAGGGAAAGAAACACCTAAATTTAACTCGCCGCCTCCCAAAATAATTTCCAAGATTGAAAAAGGGGACTGAAATCACCACCACCACGAGGACGTTTTCAGGAAAAGAAATGCTTTAGCTTTCTTTCCAAAGATTTCCAAATAACATCCAGCTGGTGTCTTGCTTGGAAGGGGCAACCACATTCTGCTAGGTCCCTTGGTGAGTTCTTTTCTACCTCTGTGTTCTTCATGATAGGTGGATCTGATGCCTGGCTGAGCAAATTCTCACGGAGCTTCTCCTATTCAGAGGGATGAGTTAATTTTCTTTTTCTTCCCAATGCCACTTCATGCATCATATGACAAGACACATCTGTTTGGTGACTAATAGAAAGGGAATATCCCATGCGTGTGAGCAGCACCAGCCTGCCTCACACTCAACCTTTCTGAATTCTTCTTTTTTTTCGAGGGCTGGTTAGGCAATAAATAAATGGGGACAAATTCATCCCAGGGAAGAACTTTTAGTCAGCTTTGAAAGCAGCAATTTGGCTTTGAAAAAATAGCCAACATCAAAATAATAATGAGTGCATGTTACTGCTGACAGTCCTGGAGACAAGAATTCTCCGTGCAGCCGGAGCCAGCTCCTCAAGTCCCGTCTCCTTCATATCTTTGCTCTTACATATGGAAAACCCTCAGCCCAGGGGGTGGAGGGAGGGAGTGGGAAGGATTCGTAAGACCAAATGCCTCGAGGTTTGGCTCTCAGGGAACAGGCAGCTCCAAACCCAGCAGTGAGGACGTTGATGGCACCCTGCGCTGTTTGCTCCAGCGCTGAGCCCAGGAGATGCCCCGGGGAAAGAGCTGGGGAGAGGAGAGGGGCTCTGCCAACAAAACACCAGACGTTGGCTTCTTGCTGTCCATCCTCTGGTTCTGCAGGAGCTCCACTGAGCAGCCAGCTGAAGTGAATGGCATTTTTTTTTTTTTCTGAGCTGTCAGTTTAATGATGGACTCAGGGAACAGTTTGAGAACTAAATCTACCCAGTAGCCCTCGCAGTCCTTGGAGCTTTGCAATACTTTGAAAGGGTTGTGCAATAAAGAGGAAAATAAGAACGTATTGAAAAGGAGCATTTCATCAGCTGGAGGCTGGGGAATAAATCAGAGAAAACCATGTACTGAAAGTAATGGATCTGCTAGGTTTGGCTGGACTTTGGGATTTGTTTTCCTTTTTTTTTTTTTTTTTGGTTTCTATTCACAACTAGTTCATCTGCAAATTGTGGTCCACAGCTTCAAATGGTGTGTAGCTGCACTGTGGTGTTGTAGTTTATGAACCAGTGGAGCTCTGTTACTTCCACTAGCTGAAATGTTGGCCTTAGGTATGTTTTTATAACCTTTTTCATTATTTTTGACTGTTTGATGAGGACAATAGATTCCATCCTTTATGTAAGTGACCCGCTACATGTTTTCTTCTTCTTTTTGACAAATTACAGTTCAGAGCAGATCTCTTGGGATAAGGAGGCGGGTACTCCAGGGAGAGAGAACAGTAATGGAATCATAGAATTGTTCAGGTTGGGAAAGACCTTTAAGATCATTGAGTCTAACCATCAACCTGCCAAGTCACCACTAGACCCTATCCCCAGGCACCACGAGCAGGATTAGCTCATAGCTGGATAATCTGCACACAAATCATCATCCATGGCATGAGGAATTGGATCTGTGGAGTCCTTCTCCATCCCATCCTCTGTAACTCTGGTGGAACAGGAATTCTGGGGGTGCTAGGGAGGTGTTGCTGGTGGCAATGGCAACAGCGGAAGGCAATTGTTTGGTCCTAGGAGAGTTTTAGAGCTGTAGGAGTATTTTCCTCTTCTGGAGATGAGACAAAAAAGTTGAGTGCTGAATAATTTGCTCGTTACTTTGCTCAAGTACTTTTGGGAGGTCTGTATCTTCTCTTTCTAGAGGTGAGTTTTAATGCTTTAATCTGGGGCTCCCCACCTGTGGAGCTCTTGCATCTGATGATATTTAAATGCACTTTGTTGTGAATAATAGCCTGCTCCTCTGGACTTGTTTAGCAAGGGGATATTGTCCCAGGCTGCCCATTTCCCATTAAGACTTTTGATTTTTAACAAGTGATTTCTGACAGTCTGCAATGGGCTCTGAGGATGATGAGCCACAAGCTGTAGATTGAGCAGCTATCCCCTTCCTCTGCTGGCCTTTGACTGAAGCTGCAGCTCCTTTTTTCCTGATCAGCCCTATGCATTTGTCCTGCTTGGATGCTCCTTGGAGGCACGCAGGCCATCTTTACCACGTCAGTGGAAAGATGAGGGTAATATTGTGAATGGCAACGTTCCAGTTCTTCATAACTGAAGCCGTGGGACGATTGCCTTTTGTTTAAATGTCAGAGGATCATGGATGTCAGAGGCAAGAAACAGCCTTTTAGATCATCAACGCTCCATCAGAGCTTAGAAGCCCTAGAAAACTGAGGCAAGAGGAACATCTGTGTGAGTGTCAGTGTTATCCCATTAGAATTAGTGTGAAATAGAAGTTCTGATTGACACCCCAACCCAACGGATGGAGGGGCACTTGGCATGAAGTGATCACTGAAGAATTTCACTGGGCAACACATATGGCCACATTTTATACTTCACGGTTAAAGGAATATGAACTATGTTGGGAAATAACGTGAAGGAACTTTGGAGGCCAAGCTAATCACAATTCTTTAAAGTACAGGCAGTGAACCGTGACCTGGATGTAAAATATTTCCCAATAGCTGTTAGGATGCAGCCAGCAGTGCTCTGATTCCCTTGCACTGGTCAGCTCTTACACGGGGAGTAGCCTGAAGATCCATGCTACTGCTCAGGCAGAAAAGGGCTCCTTTGGGTACAAACCAGCACAGCTCTGCTGGCAGCAACACAACATCCACTTCTAGCCAGTATTTCTTTAATACTAATACTCTTATGTAACCCAGGATGGTTGTTACCCCTCATTTATTAATCTTGCTAATCACAAACCAAGAATCCAGCCACATCCTTATCTCCTTGGGCACAGAGTGGTCAAAGGGTTCGTTGGGTTGTAAGGCTGTTTGCTTCAAGCAAATGAAGATGGAAACAGCACGGTGAGAGGCTGCAAAGTTCTGTCCCTATTTCAGAGATGGTAAAAAGGAAGCACTGGAGAGTTTAATTGACTTTATGAATTCTCTGGCAGAGCAGGGAAGGAAAACTATTCTTCCTGACACCTTGGTTTACCCACCAGATTAGCCTGTGTGCTCTTTCTTTTTTTTCTTCTTTTTTCCATGGGTTAAATCTATTTGATTCCTTTTTATTTCATCTTGTGTTTTTTAAAACTGTGCTTTGGCAGGCGCCGTGATTTTTTGGTTAGTAATCCACTTATTTTGTGGTTTAGAAAATATCTCAAATAACAACTTGGACATGTTGTTGACTGTCATTGTTGGCCGCTCATGTGGCACGAGGAACGTGCAAGGAAACACGTCCTTTCATGTTTAACCCCCCCTTCCCAAAGAGAAAAATGATCCACTTCCTACCATGGGCGTACCTTCAGGGTTGGAGGGGGGCTGCTAGTTTCATACAAAAATATTCACAGGTATATAACTTTGACAGAGACAGAACCACAAATAGAATCATGGAATCCCAGCATGGTGGGATTGGGAGGGACCTCTGGAGATCATTTCATCCCACCCCCTGCTCCAGCAGCTCACCCCCAGCAGGGTGCCCAGGGTCGCAGCCAGGAGGGTTTGGGATCTCTCCAGAGCAGGAGACTCCACAGCCTCTCTGGGCAGCTGCTCCAGGCTCTGCACCCTCACCCCAAAGAAGTTTCTGTTCCTGCTCAGCTGGAACTTCCTGGGTTCCAGTTGGTGCCCATTGCCCCTTGTCTCTATTTCTTTGTTTCTATCCATACAGGTGTCTACCTCTGTCTGCACAGTTAGATATAAAAATACACTTTTTTAACTGCAGGTATATTTGTTCCTATAAATACATTTACCCATTGTTTGCATTTTCCTGTACTGTAGCTGCCACAAAGCTCAAACACAGGTTAGATAAAACCTCACTTTTTTCTTTCTTTCTTTTCTGTAAACTGATGGGAGCATTTTTCAGAACCCATAGATTAACTCAATATGCTTTTTCCTCAAGGATGAGGAAAAGAAGCTGAACAAACAGCAGCTGTCTTGCAGTAAAGTGCATATGGTAGCCATAGGATGTTTGAGGATGTCAAATTTCATTGGAAATAACAAGTTTATTTGAGTACGTTTGTTCATGCCTGTGGTTCCCAGAATAAAACTTGTGCTGAAGATGAGGCTGAGCCCTTAAAGAGCAGATGTAGCATATAGCTGGAGCAAGCTTGTTGTATATATTTAGGGTGCATTCTATAGGTCTCAGTCAAGATCTTGGCTCCTTTGAGCTAGGTGCTGCATAAACAATTTGTGAGAGCCTGACTCTTCTCCAAGGAGCCTAAATAGGCCAGGGAAACAGTTTGGCAGAAGAAGAATTATTGGTTCCTTTCCACAAATAGAAAAACAGGCTGAGGATGAGGAATTGGTTTGCCAAAAACCATATATAGCTAGGGTGAGAACCCAGATCCCCCAGTTCTCAACCCAAAACAGAGCATCAGAGGAAATGGGTGTGTGTACCTCTATAAAATAGAACTTTCAAATGTTTTTTTTGGTCAACTCGGGTTATGAGCTTGGAGAGCAACAGAATCTGAGTGGGGACAGAATGTGAGGGGTGCAGAAGCAATCAGGTTTTACTAGCCTTGTGGGAAAAAAAAGACAATCAAATATTATTAATGGCAGCATCATTACTGAATGTTGCCTGACTAAAGACCACAGGACTCTGACCATGTTTTCAAACCACCCTCTGCACAGGCCATGGCAAACTCTTCCACAGAAGGCATGCTGCCACCCAACATTAGACCTTCACTTCCTCACTCCAGACTTACCATCAAAGCTGTCATTCATGTTAACGTGTAATAAGGGAACCTCAGGCTTGAATTTGTTATGAAACCCTTGGAGGTGACCCAGCCTGGACAACCAGCCTCCTGTTTGCCTGCTTCAATGTCCATTTTTATTAGGGAACCAACGTGGACTTCCTACAGAGTGATTCATAGGTCACCTTCCCTGAGCTGGGTGATTATCTCAATGGGTTCTTGCTTTTTTCACCACGTTCACTTACAGGCTGTCATTCAAAGATGAATAAATCAGTCTCCAGTCACCAGACTCTGTGGTATATATTAGATGACTGGAGAGTCTGAATTGTTCAACCACTGTCTTGGTTCGAGGCTGTTTTGAATGATGCTTTTCCATTATTCCAGCCTTTACTAATTATTGAGTTTTATTGCAGTGATGCTAATGAGGCTCAGTGCTGGAGTGGGACAGCACTAGGCAAACACCCAGTGAAATGTCTGTGCTTAAATCCTGACTAAATACTGTAATACACCATTAATTAACTCACAAACAGAGGGCTGGAATGCTTATGAGACATTTTAGGTTGGGTAGGACCTCAGTGTGGGTCTTCTTGCAGATCCCTAGCAGAGGTGGCAAGCTCCCCATCAGCTGAGTAAAACTCTTAAGATTCAGAGAGAAAACTTTCATATGGCCTTGAAAATTCTCACAGTAGGTGAAGTGAAGTTGGCTGAATTTGGTTCTTCCAGTTCTTCTCTAGATGGAAAATGGTTTTAACACCACCTTGTTGGAGCTACTGTAAGATTTTAGACACATTCAGGCTGTGTTGTCAAATATTGGAAGTTCTGAGTATTAATCCTTCTGCTGATGGCTGTTATCATCAAAAAGATAATGACTTTTCCTTGGAAACCCTCTCTTGTTCCTTCCAATGGAAAGCTTCTCAGAAGGTCAGAAGAGCAACTTGGGAAGTGAGAAGTGTCTGTGACATAAAACTTGCTGTGATTCCCAGAAGTTAATAGCTCACTGAGGCTGCTCACAGCAGCACTTATGCCAGGAAGAAGAAATAAAATACTGAAAGTGTCAGAAAGATGTTCTTCAAATATTCTACAAACATAAAATGGAAAATATAAAAAAAAGAAAGTCTTGAGAGCAATATTTGGAAAGATAACCAGGTTCCCAATTCTTTGTGGGTGCTATGTACCTGATTTAAATCTTCTTCTACATCCAATATTCTGCAGTCCACACCTCAGAAGGATCTTTTGATGATATTACTCAAGTTCCATGCTGATCACTAAACTTAGGCTGCGAAGTGACGCGTGTGGATTAAGGACACAGAGAATGTTGCACTGGACACTTTTCTCCTTATGCTTTTGACGAACCCTATCAGGCATCTTATAATATGTGGTGCTAAATTCAGCCCTGAGAGAGCCTGAGGTGTAGCACAACATCTGGAGGGACCAAGTGGGTGAAGGCAAGTCAGCTATTGCCCTGCAGAAAGGCAGCTCAGGTTCCAGACCCAACTTCAAACAAATCCTGCAGTTGATGTCATTTATTGTAGAGGGACATTGGGGAACGAAGGGGAGAAGTAGCTGGAACTGACTAAAAAGCCAAAGCAGGACAACCAAACCACCATAATACCCTTTTTTGTCCACGTAAATAACATTCTGATGATCAAGAGAGTGGAATTTTACAGTGGTTCATGAGCGAACTAGATTTTCAGGTTCAGTAACACTGCAGCCCAGTAGTTACTCTTTTTGGTTCCCAGGTTAATTTTATGGAATATTTTGCATTGTGCCAGACTCTAATTAATTCCAAATGAATTTTGCTTTCCCTTATTTTGATTCCCCTTTTGCATGTTACTTACAAAGGAACTCAACTCTCAATTTTCTCTGAGGCCGGTAATTATATGCGTAAGTGATGAGAAATCTCAGGCATTTTTCTGCAAGCCAATTACAGCCATTTAGGATAAGGGTAATACACTTCCTTAAAAATAGGTTAAAAACTCATTTAAACAAAAGTAAATGAAATAACATTGCTAAGCTACTAAAGAGACGTTTCAAGGTACTGTTTTAGAGGACCAAAATCCTTGGGGTTTTTTTTCATGATATATTCAGACTTTAATCTGTAATATATCCCAAGGAATTCTGACATATTTTCAAAGCAAACTATTCCTGGTACATCAATTTGAAGTAAATATTAGTCTGCTTGGAAAGTGCCTCAGATGAAGCACTTTGCAGTTGTAGGGTGTGATTTGTGCTTTTGCTTTGCGTAGGGATGCTTGAGATAAAAATCAGCCTGATAAGAGACACTTCCTACAAGGCAGTGTTGAATTTTCAACAGCTTTAGCTAGGACTCAAGAGAAGCTCTGGGCAGATGAACCTCTTCCCTTCTGCATCAGATCAGTGGAGCTACAGGGGAGATTGACTCCTGTAGATAGAATCATAGAATTGGTTTGGTTGGAAGAGACTTTTCAGATCATGGAGTCCAACCACCCCCCAGCACTGCCAGGTCCCCACTGCCCCGTGTCCCTCACCCCACATCTCCACGGCTTCGAAACCCCTCCAGGGGTGGGGACTCCACCACTGCCCTGGGCAGCCTGGCACAGCCCTGGGCAACCCTCCAGGGCAAGAAATTGTTCCTAATATCCAACCTCAACCTCCCCTGGGGCAACCTGAGGCTGTTTCCTCTTGTCCTGTCCCTTGTTCCTTAGGAGAAAAGATCTGCACTGGGATCTCTGCAGGTCCACTGAGAACAGCCAAAGTGACTGCAGATGCTTTCTCCCCCATGGTGCTGCTGCTCTGTCTTTCACCACCGTTGAGGCCTGAAGGATGTGTAGAACTTCTGCTTGTAGCGACTCGCCCCGTGCCAGAAAAATTGTCTTCCATCTCCCCACTTCATCACAGCATTAATCAAGCAGCACATTGTTCAGATCTCCCTCTTCACTGCTGCTTCAGCCTTGCAGCTTGTTTTAATCACGTGTTAACATGCTCAGATTTATTAAGCTCCCGAATGATGAGGTCCCTGAGCAAAGGCCTGAAGAAGCTGCTGGGGCATTTCTTAGTGGCAAAACACTGACCCTGCCCTCGTGTCAGTGTCAGGAAGTGTTCCAGGCTGGTCCTCTTGTCCCATAGGGACAGATATCAGAGTCAAGTGTTAGGGGCTATCTACAGGAGGAGCCAAGACTTTGCCAGGCTGGGAGAAAGTCGTGGGCTACAGGGATGAGTGGACTACCTGGGGACAAGTAGCTGGAAACTGGCTGGTGGAAAGGAACCTGAGGCTGATGGCCAACAGAGGTCTGAAAATAAGCCAGCATGTGCCCAGATGGCCAAGAAGGCCACCAACATCCTGGCTTGTATAAGCAATAGTGTGGCCAGCAGGACTAGGGAAAGGATCATCACCCTGTACTGGGCACTGGTGAGGCAGCACCCCAAATCCTGGCTTTAGTTTTGGGCCCCTCACTCCAAGAGGGACCTTGAAGGGCGCTTTAGTTTTGGGCCCCTCACTCCAAGAGGGACCTTGAAGGGCTGAAGCATGGCCAGAGGAGCAAAGGAGGCTCAGGGGAGACCTTCTGGCTCCCAACAACTCCTTGACAGGAGGCTGGAGCTAGGTGGGGATTGGGCTCTGCTCCCGAGGAACAAATGACAGGGCAAGAGGAACTGGCCTCAGGTTGCCCCAGGGGAGGTTGAGGTTGGCCCTGAGGAACAATTTCTTCCCCTGGAGGGTTGCCCAGGGCTGTGCCAGGCTGCGCAGGGCAGTGGTGGAGTCCCCACCCCTGGAGGGGTTTCCAAGCTGTGGAGATGTGGTGTGAGGGACACGGGGCAGTGGGGACCTGGCAGAGCTGGGGAACAGTTGGACTCCATGATCTGGAAGGTCTCTTCCAACCCAAACAATTCTGTGATTCTATGATGGATCATAATCTGTATTTCTAGGACCACAAACCTACAGAGAAGGCAGTCAAGGACTTTTCTAGAGGTGGTGCAGTGAGGTTTCTCTCCTGCCTGGGGCCTCCTGCTATGTTTGCATTCCCACCTTTATCACAGCAACAATTTCCTTCGCCCTCCTCATTCGTAGCCAGGACCTGGGTAAGATCTTGCCCTTCCTAAGAGCAGGAGTCACAGAGCTGCCCTGCTGAGTCACAGCCCTTTTCTGCCTCTCCAGAGCTGTCTTCCCACCCTGCTTCCCCGTGCAGGAGCCCTGCCAGGTCCCGACCGACAGCGTGAAGCCTTTCTTTAAAACAAGAGCTTAAAGGGACAAGCAAAAAAAGGAAGAATTTGGGAAAGGCAGGCTGGAAAAGCAAAGCCACGCTGCCTTTCTGTGTGCATCCTCCCCCTCTCCCCAGGGAGGAGAGGAACCCAAGTCAACGCATGAGAGTTTAATTTGAAGAAGTTGGTGGCATGGCTGGGGGCCAGGTCCCCCCTGTCCCCCCCCGAGCTGGCTCCCAGGCCCCCAGGAAAGAGCAAGGCGGGGGTGGGGGCTGACTCAACAGCTCGGATGCACTTTCTCAGCAGTCAGCTGGGAAGTCCATTCGGGTTAGTCTATTTGAGTGGGATTTCTGTCTCTCCCTATCGATCTGTTTTGGATACCAGGCACCAGTGTTTTCATATCCAGTCATGAAACAGGAGGCAGAGGGGTGAAAGGGTTGAGGTGAAGGAGAGTGCAGATGCTAAAACAGGCAGGGGCTGCGGCGCGGGGCGAGCGCACGGCGAGGCTGAGAGGAGCTGAGGGAAAACCTGGAGAGGGTAGAAAATAAGGGGGGAGGTGGAGAAAGATCAAAGGTGAATAGAGTAATGGAGGAGATGAAGGAGGAAGAGGGAAGAGAGAGCCCACAAGGTACGGTGGCAGGTCGAACTGGATTTTTGGTTTATTGGACGTGCCAAGGGCCCTGGCTGGGAGCTGAGGGACCATCCAGCTGCGTGCACTGGGGAAGCAGCAGCCTTTTAATTGGTGAGTGATTAAGAAGAGGAGGAAAAGGACTAAGGGGATGATGCAGCAAAAGCCCAGGAGGGTGACGCAGCGGTGGGGACAGAAAACAAAGCAAGCGTGTGTGCAGAGGGAGACAGGCAGGGGACACAACCATCAGGCCTGGGGTTGGTGTAAACATCCTGCCTAGAAGGAATCTTGCTTTTTCAGAGATTTGGGTCTGAATCTGTTCCAGCTAACCTCTCTCCAAATAACAAATACTGCCGTGGATGTTTACCCCTCCTTCCCCCCCGCGCACAGACACGTTGTCAATCATTATTTTGGCTAAACGTTTTTATGACTGCTCCCTCTTCCCCAAAGTCATGTTTATTATTATAACTAAACAATGAATTTTCTAATAGCCTTTTTATACGGGCTTTTTAACGTCTTCTCTAATAACCCAAAGAAAATTTGTGTAGACTCCCCCTTAGCAAGAAAGGAGTGAGATCATTTGGGCAGGCAAATTTTCACTCCTGTGGATGTTCCACAGAATATGGTCACTAACAGTCCATGCAGGACCAGAAAGCCACAAGCAGGATTTTCACGAGACATTCAGCTGCTAAACTTGGTTGCTATCAACTTTATGTGCTTATTTATATATTGGGACTGGAATAGCACCCTGATTTTTCTTCCCTTAGAACTTGCAGACAAGTGTTTGCTTTTAAATCCATGGGTAAGAGAGATGAACATATAGAGATTTAGAGCATGACCACGTAGACCTCTTGGATATCATAGTGAGCAGTAGCTCACAGAAGCTTTACAGGTAACTTATCTCCAAAAGAACCTGTTTCTCCACTGCTTCACACTGTAGAGAGTCATTAACACTCCTAAAAATCACTGCCTTATAATTAGAGGAGAATTTGTCCACACTTAATGTTCATAAGCCTGACGGTGTATTTCCTGCCAGAGGTTAATGACAAGGCACTAACCTGCCTGCTCCAAAATTGCATTTACCCTGTAAGGTAGAAGAAATCAGCATTCATCATCATGGGCAGCTTTGCTCCACAGTGAGAAAGAACTGAAGGGTCAATTAAGTTTGTGGTCATAGAGAGGCCATCGGGCTCTAATCACATCCTGCTTTGCTGCTAACTGGGTTTTGTTTTCCAGTGCTGGGAGCTGTGCACTCCAATCCCTTAGACTGGGCATGTTGGATGGTTGTGTATCCCTTGAATGTTTGCATAGAAAGCTACTTTTTGATGAAAAAGTGATAATAGTAATGATAATATCTGGATCGTAGATACTGCTTCCTACAAGTACTTCCCAAAGTGTTTGGTATTGCATTTAAAGTCCTTAAATCATAGAATCATAGAATGGCTGAGGTTGGAAGGGACCCTAGAGATCACCTAATCCGAACTCTACTATGTCTGAGTTTGGATCCTAATCCAAACTCAGACATGTCTCAACTAGACCAGGTTGCTCAAGGCCTCATCCAACTGGCCTGGAACACCTAATGTTCAGCTGGCCTTGAACACCTCCAGGTTTGGGACATCCACAACCTCTCTGAGCAATCTAATCCAGAGTCTTGCCACTCTCATACTGAAGAACTTCTTCCTAAGATCCAGTCTAAACCTCCTTTCCTTCAGTTTAAACCATTTCCCCATCTCTAGTTGCTGGACACTTGTGCAAAGTCCCTTTCCATCCTTCCTGTGTAGACCTTTGCTCTTCAGAGCACAGAGAAGGGGCAGACATGCTGCAGCAAGAGTGACTCAGGTTAAATACTAGGGAAAACATCCTAGCAATCAAGAAATGACATTTTCAGAAGTGTTTAATCTTTACATCAATTTACAAATAATTTGTTGCTTTTCTAAAGCAATTTCCAGCCCACAGTCCTTACAAACAGGCCTAAAAAAACCTGCATTTGGAGATGACATGGACAAGACTGCTCCTGTCTTGGAGGAGGGATGCTGGTTGTTGACCTGGAGTTCCCTTCAGACTCTGTTTCTATGAATATCCTCACTTTATACATGGGAAATGAAGACAGGGAGCAGTGAAAGGCCATATCCAACGTCATGAAGCCAAATTGCAAGTAGAACTTAGGTCTCTTCCCTGTGGGGGCAAGCAAAAAAGAGGGAAAACAACAACAAAAAGAAAGAAAAGTAAATAATGGGTTCATTACAGCCTTTTCCTGCCTCTCAGTTCTACTTTCTTGCATTTCAGACATATTTGAAAGGAATATTTACCTTTACCTGGTATATTCTTGATGAATTTTTTGGTCCCTTTCAAAAAAAAAAACAATTAAAAATGCAGCCTATGCACTGAGCAGTTAAACATCAGAGGAGGATATTGGTCCTTCCAGTCTTAGTGGTTGCCACTCACTTGAAAACAATTATAGCCCAAGATAAAGTCCCAATTGCAGCAGCTAATTTAGTTTAAGAACGCTGTTCTCATTTTGAGGTTACAGTCACTGTCCTCCTCCAGTTTTAACATCTTTTGGTGTTCAAAAACTTGAAATTAAGATAAATGCTGCTGGTTTTGAGCTGGGTTTCAGCCGTTAATCACCAAGGATGCTGGTGAGATTCTTGGCTTGGGTAATTTAGAGGTTGTCTCTCCATTACCTCCCTTATGTATCCAAGCCTGGTGTTCATGTGCAGCTTATCATGAACTTCCTGAGACAACAGCTAAACCCTCCTTCCCACTGAATCCAAAATTCTGTTGAATTTGGAGGGAAAAGCAAGAAGATACTGCATATAATTAGCCTGTGGATGAAATTCCTTCTGAGATAAGCCTGAATCAAAGCCCAGATCTGTGCAATCTAGACGTGAAAGGAGAAGCATGGCCTGGTCTCCTGACCTGGGTCTGATGTTAAACCAAGCTGTACCCCACCCATGTGATGTGCTAACCCAGAGAAGTCCAGCCTTGGGGACCAGCTGAAAATTCCTTGGAGAACTTCTTCTCTCATTTTCTTGTATAAACTTGAGTTTTCAAACTAAATTGAAAACATTCAGGGAAAGCCTGTTTGCCTCAATTTTTTTTCCTATTTTCACCAGAAAACAGCAAATCCAGTTTTATCTACAAACAAACAGCGTCGACTTTTTGTCGAAAAATAATAATCACGAACTGGAAAATAATCAGGTTTTGATGCAAAGTCATAATTTTCCACGGGAAACCCTCCAAATTCCATTTCAGGGCATGTCAACATTTTAGATGAGTAATACAGATGCAGGCAAGCTTGAAACCAGCTTGCTCTGGTACCAGTAAGAGCCCAGGACTCCAGTATGAACTCGCCATAGGCTTCTGTGCCCATTTCTCCAGCAGAAATCAGCTACATGCACAAGCTCCTCTTTATACCATGTTGGACAATGGCTCTGAGCCACCTTTTCCTTTACCTCTGGCCAATATCTTCAGAAAAACATTAATGGATTGAGAAAGAAAATGAGTTAATCATGTCCCATTCTGTCTTCAGCACCAGATGTTATATGGAGCTGGAGGGGGAACACAGCCAATGAAGAAAACTTCTGGGTTTCACCCTGTTGGGGAGCTTGATTCCGCACTTGAGCTCTTCCCTGCAGCTTCTTCAGTGCAGAGAATCTGGAGAAGAAAGGAACCATTGGTTCTGCTGGGTTTGTAACATTTTGGGGGAACCTGAACCTGAGTGCTTTGGAGACCATCGAGCGGGAAGCGTGTGAGGAAAGCTGAGAGCGGGGCCCAGATCTCCATCACCTCCCATCACTTAACAACAAAGTGATATTTACTCTGGGCAGGAAATTGGATTTCGGTCCTCAGAAGCGAGACAGTGTAGAGACTCATCTCCTCTCTCCTGGCCAGACCTGTGCCAGTAAGTGTTGGCATGAGGCACAAAGAGAAAAGGACGAGATTTTCCTATTGACCTTTGCGAGCTTTCAAAAGGCTCCCGTTGGTAATGCTGGAGGCAACGTGCAGTATTGTTCCAAAGAGAAGTCCCTCTAGCAAGTTCCTGATGGATAATAGTGGTGTTTACTTAAGGAAGCTGGTTAATCACAAAGGTTATTTTTTATTGGGTGCCATCCTTTTTAGCATCCTCGTACACGGCCGACGTCAATGTGTGTCATTAACAATGCCTTGTAAAAGGATACGGCCGTTGCTAAGGAAACCTCTGTTGCACAGGAGCTAAACAAATAACAGCAAATTAAGCAGGGAGCAGAGGCCACGAGGGGCCTGATTCTGCAAATCTTTAGCCACGCAGGCAGTGTTGGGCTCCAAAACTGGGGTTTGGACTTTGCTAAGAGACGGGCCACCCCTCGCACGAGAGAAAGTTTGGGGAGGCAAGTTGCTTGTCAGAAACTCCCCAAACTTCTATGCATTCTCTAGAGCAGATCAAAGGCAGCCTGCAGTAGAAATAGCACGTAGCTATTTCTGGCCTTTGAATATAATGAATTGTCATTTGAAATCATCCGTGTAATCTGTGTTGTGATATTAATTTCACTGAGAGATGCTAACAGGAAACATCAATGTACACGGCCTTCAATCCTCCCTTAATCTTCAGGAAGTGTAGAGCAGATTAGGCACCTTTAAACATTAATGAGATGTGTCCTTAGGAGGTGTCCAGGTACCCCTGTGTGCTTCAAAGAGTCTGAGAGGTTTTCAGAGAAGGTTGGTGGTGGTGGTCGTGGGTGCTGCTTTGACTTAGGGGCTGGATGGGGAGGTCAATAGGACCCATGTTCCCAAAGAGTGACACCCCAGCTTCACAGGAGTTCTTCAGAGGTGCTCTGAAATCCCGTTGCCTGTGGGAGAAAGCAGAATATTAATCCAGCAGAGTCTTTCCTCATCTCCACTTGACAGTGATGAGACAAGATCAGCCACGAGAGCTGATCTTGCAGAAGGAACTCAACGACACACAACCTGTAGGCAGCCACGTAACAGCTCCTGGTGGAGAAGTCTCTACAGCATCTCCAGGTCATTCAACACCCACCACAAAAGCCCCAACAGGCTGTGACAAACGCAGGGTTTGTAGCAACAAGCAGAAGAGGACAACCTGGATGGTCTGGAAGTGAGTAGATGAGGTAGGATGGTGCAGCCCTGCTATGCCAGATATTTGTCATCTGCAGCCAGGATCTCCCAACTGCTGGAATTTAACACCCAAAGAAGCATCTCAATACAAAAACCCACCAAGTTTCTGACAGGGAGGAGCAGCCTCAGCCCACTCAAGGGAGTTAAAGTGGTTTATTGAAGTTGTGATTTAAAACTAGTTTAGTTAAAGGGCTGCAAATTGCTGAGTAAACATTGATTCCTCAACTTCAATCCCATTTGTTTCAGTTCTGTTCAAGCCAGGAAGGGGAATATTTAGCCTGGGCTGGGATAAACCACTACAACCAAATTAAAAGAGACCCACGTGAAAGTCTGTAAGTCAACAGTAAGATCTTGAGAGGAAAGGACTGTCTTTAATACACATTTCCACTGAAGCCAGGACAATGGGACCAGGATTACAGGGTGTTACCATGATACAAATCAGACACAGTATTAAGAAAAACAAGAGTTACCATAGAAACAGCTGATAAATGGGCACATGAAAAAAAAATTTGCCTTTAATTTGCTTGTTTAAATGGGAGGGGAACTGTTTTGATCCTGCTTAATTGCAGCTGATCCTATTTAATTGCGTTTTCTTCTACCAAGTCCAATAGAGTGTCACAGAGCAGCAGGATGAAACTCCAGTGATCTGTAATGTGAGGTCCTGCCACTGGGAAACTGAGGCAGGGATAGATGGCCAGCTCCTGCTGGGTTATTGAGTCGCCCTTGCCTCGATTTCTAGAAGAGTGATACAGCAGGAAAACAACAATTAAATAACAGATGAGGGGGAAAACGGTTTGCTCACCTGCTTTACTTATGTGGGAGTAAGATCAGGTCCTGTGGGTGCAAAGAAGGAGGGGGGAGGGGTTTATCTTTTCCTCTTTGTCCTTTGCAAGGTGCTAATGCTGATTTTAAGGTCGCAGGGAAAAGAGCTCCACATTTAGCAAGGCGGAAAACCAGCAGCTCAGTGTGGAGAATCGGAAACCTGATTTGAATAAGAGTAACCAGATTGTGGGGACTTTAAATAGAATGGCAACTAATGTAATTAAAATGAAAAGGTTCAAAGCCCATTAAAGGGCATTAATATGCAATAAGGAAATTCTTGACTGGCTCTGGCTCCCAACGCACAGTCCTGAAGGTGAAAGGAGCAGTGCCCATAAAAGCCATTCTTCTGGGGAGGGCGTTGGGTTCAGTGCCTGAGAAAGGTGCAGTTGCAAAAGCCTTCCAGGGAAAGTTTGGTGATTGCAGGACTTTTAGCATCATAGAGGCTCAGCAGCAAGCTCTAGGCAGGCTCAAATCATGGAGCAGATTGACATGGGGGCTAAACAAACCTTCATCTTACAGGGTGATGCACAGGAGCAAAGTCCTTCAGTCTCTCAAGGTCTGCCAAGGCAGAGAGATGTATAAATAGAACAGAGGAAGGGCCACACTGGTTCAGTGGTCCCATTGCTCTCCTGAGCTCTCTCCTGGAACGGCTGGTACCAGCTGCTTTGAAAGAAAGTGTGTTCTGCAGCTCTGAAATAACCTACCTTCAGGGAATTGCCTTCCCAGACTCCCTTGTTAGATGTTAGCTTAAGTCCTTGTAACAGATTATGTCCCTAAATGCAGCTTCATTTCAGCAGCACATTGTTTTGTTTTAGCTGTAGAAATGGAGATGACATTTTTTTGGACTGTGGGGCTGCATGAACAGCATCACTGCACTAACATTTTTCAAAGCTTTAAAAAAAAAAATGAAATGAAAAATTCCCATTACTTGTTATCCTTTCTACATTGAAAGGATTAAAACCAGCTAGTCAACACAAGCCCTGTATGTCCTAATTAACTCCTTTTCTTGTAGCTTTAAACGATTCATTTAAGCTCCCTGCATAAATATATATTTCACCTAATGGAACTGGAATTTTGCCATGGATACCACTCCAGGCAGGATTACACCTCTGGGCATCCAAGTAGCTGAGCAAATGTAAACTTGGTGATTTAAACTCCACAAAGGTAGCAACAAATGCTTACAAGAGGAACAGAAAACAGGAGCTGGATGATGGCAAATTCTCCTTGTTGGGACAGGAATATTTCTGTTTGGAGGTGTCATAGCCACTGCTGGATGGGGAGGCAAAGACCACACATGTACCTCCACTCGTGGGCTCTGAAAATCCTCACAGGAACTATTCCCAGGTTAACAGATTGAGTTGTAGACAGTGTGTCCCACCTGCAGTAACTCCATATGCCAGATCCCCCAAATTCAAGACACTCCTCTTGGAGGATGACAAGTCCTCCTGCAGGAACCCTCATGTCCTTCCTCCAACTGTGGTCCAGGGAAGGCTCTTAGACAGTTTGTTGGGCCTTGAATTCATCAAGAGCTTCTGGGACATGCTGTTTTCCCAGCGTTGGTGGACATGTGGTGTGCTAACTGGCTGGTTTAACTCTAGGGACAGAGTTTTTTGAGTTTTAAAGGAGTGCAGCTAAGAGTATAGCTCCTCAATATGTGGTTTCTGTGATCTGCTTTTGCCTTTTGAAAGGAAATCTTAAAAAAAATAAGCCAACAGTTTCCAGTCTCAGTGGAAATTGTTTCCTACTAAGATAAATAAATAGATGTGAGAATAGAAAACATAAACTCATTCTAGTTACTTCCTAAGCATTTCTGTTGCAGGACTAACAACCTCCAGTTTTAATCCCACGTAATGGAAGATGATCCTCCTAGGGATAATATTTAGGTAGGAACCATACGAGCCCATCCACAGCTTCTTAAAAATAATAGGTCCATGGCTGAATTCTCTGCTCTGGGATTTGCAAGAGTCTTTATGGTCTCTGTTGGACAACAGGTCTCCCCAGGAAGGACAGGGTTTCCCAAATTAAGGAGATTTCTCCTTCCTCTCGGTGTTGATTCCTTTGCTGGGGCTCTGGCCAAAGCTGAATGGGAGAGGAAGGACAGAGGGAGGCTGTCCTCAGTGAGAGGAAAAAGGGGCCCAGCCACGGTGCCACGGTGGATGTCAGGAGCAGGAAAAAGGAGGGATGTGCCCCAGCTTTAATTAATAACAACAAATTAGCAGTGCTGGGTGAGATCTTTGGCTGATGTGTGTCCGTGGAGCTAAGTCAGCGAGCAGACCCAACAGCATGACACTACAGAAGCTGCTATTTTTGGTCTATCTGCCTCTGGCCCTCTGCATAGTTTTTAGCAGTTAAACTGATTTTCAGCTCTCAGCTCGCCTGCTAAATCACACGGGTTTCTCCTCTTTTATTATGTAACTTCATTGTCTTGAAGCAAGAGATGAATCCCAACGATTTTCCTTCTCCTCCCAGCTGCTCTTTGCTATTTTATTAAGGAAAGCCAAAACCCAAACACAACCCAGATGCTCGTGGGAATTCTGGAGACTCCGGTAGGATTCACTATTATAGTTTTTAGCTGAGAAACCCGAATATTCAGATTCCAGTGATGGAAATGGAGCTGAAACCGTTTCCAAAGGGAAGCACAATAATGCTAAGAGTGGATAACTAGGAAGTTTTTATAATTGCATCAATTACAGATATGACCACAGTCCATTTTGCCTTTGAAAGGAAGTGAAATAGATGCTCTGGGTTCAACCATCATCACATACCAGCGTTATGACTTGATATGAAAGAAATCTTCGGCCCTGAAGGCTTTGCAAAAGTTTCTTCTGGATTTTTTAGGGCATGTAATGAAGTTCCTGTTGATTCTGAGTGTGTTTTTCATAGCCCAGCATGTGAGGGAATGACATTGGCTGGTCTGAAGAAGAAGATGACACTGGACTGCTCAGTGTCATTTAAAAGAACATCTTGGTGACACCAGAGGCTGAAAGACCCAGGCTGGGACAGAAAGAAAGGCAGAAAATATCAGTGGCATAGGAAAAGCTGAAATATTAAGTTTTAACTGTGAGATGTAAATTAGAGGTCGTTAAGCTTCTGAGGTCTGAGCAGTGAACCCTCCATGGGACTGGAATACTCACCCAAACTCAGGCCACTGCTCATCAGGTGGAAAACAGGTTCATCAGGCTCATTTTTTTTGTAAAGTATGATACAATCGTGCCTTGAATTAGCCCACTCCCTTCCAATGACCTTTCTTGGAGCATATTTTGGATATTAAGAAGAGCTGGATCTGAGGCAGAGCAGTTCATCCCTCCAGCCAGGAAGCTGAGATGCAGCCAACTCAGAGGAACTTTTTTTTTTTTGTTGGGGTTTGTTTTGGTTGGGGTTTTTTTTGTTGTTTTTTTCTTTTCTTTGGCCTGTGTGTGTTGCCAAAAGATTAGAAATGACAATCATCAACAAGAACGAGAGCCAGGGTAGGAGAGGACTGCCTGCAAAAACAGAGGGAGCCCCTCTGACAGTGCTGGAAACACTTCCTCAGGGTTAAGCAGGGCCAAGGGGTTCTCGACCCTTTTCATAGGGTGGATGATGTTTTAATACTGAGAGTCTCTGCTGAGAACATGATCCCACGGACCCCACCTCTCCTTTCACTGGAAAGAGAGAGAGCTTCAGCACTTGCTTACGTGGGAAGTGACGGTAATGGGAGAGAGCTCAACGTGGCTTCAGCTGCCTTTAAATGATTTCACAGCTGGATGTTAGGAGATGGGACTGCCACTGAAGTTGTTCCATTGGGTTTTAAGGGCTGGACTGGCTTCCAAGCCATTGAGCCAATTTAGGAGGTTTTACACAGTGCCTTTGGGAACCCCCAATACGAGCACGAAGGTGGGACAGTCACCTTCTCAAGGCCCCTTTGAGGAGGGGAGGTGCAGCCAGCCCACCCCGAACCTGGAGATGTGAGGGGGTGATCTGAAGATGGCTTTGGGGGGCATTGACTTGGGCAGGTTCACATTTTGCTTTCCTTTGAATTGTTGTGGAGTTGCTTTGGCAGAAATACCATTCTGAGCTTTCTGTAGCACCACACGCCACAGAGGGACAGGATGGGCTAGGAAGCCCTTTGCTCCAACCATGGCCTTTTTGATATAAACTAGTAAGTCCCAAACTGTATGAAACCTTCCTTGTTAGTATCCATCTGAAATAGGCAGAGCTTTCAACCAAAGACCTGAGAAAAATGTGTGCTTGCCCCAAATAAATCTCCTGGGGGTTCCTTAAAGCAAGAAGTTTGGGGAGAAATAGTCAGTGAGTTCAGCAGAAAGACTTCTGGAACAAGTGCACCCAAAAGCACACTACAGAGGGGAAAAAAAAACAAACCATGAAACTGCATTTTTCATAGAAATCTGACTTCTGCCTTCAGCAAAGGATCTTTGCATTTCTTGTAAATCCCAGCTCTGTCCTTTCCTTCCGGTGTGAGTAATCACAGAGCTTCGTGTTAGGCTTCAGAGTTCAGAAATCTTTGTCCTTGTCTAAACTTTGCACTACAGGCCTTGTTTATGAGCTGTCTGGAGAGGCTCTGTGAATCAATGGAGCATTGTTCAATAAATAATAAAAGCCAGACACAAGGAGGTTTCTTTTTATATGAGGCTTTTCCCATAGGAGATAGTATATAAAAAAACCCTGATGTGGAAGAACACGGTTCCTTCCTCTATAGGAGGTGATTTAAACTCATCAAATTAATTACCACTTCGACATCCATCACTTGAAGTAATTTGTAACATCACACGTGAAACATAAAGTCGCTTTGTAAGACGGGACCTTGTTGTGATTTAGATTCTTTTATGATCATGCTGGAGGAAGCTGTAATTAATTTCTGTCAGCGTGATAGATCAGTGGCACTTCATCTTTAATACAAAAGAATTAAACAGGCCTTTCTGGCCCAGCTCACTGGTGTTGAAGAGGCAGATTTGGCTGGTGGCTTTGGTCCTACTCTCAGTTTATCCCCCGTGTTGCAGTGCTGGAGCAAGACGTGGTGTCTGGCTCATCTTCAGTGCCCACACAGTGGTCAGGGTTAATGCAGCAGATGTTCAGGTTTGATTTGCACTTGTGCAAGCCCCAGAGTCGAGAGTCCTGCTCCATAATCACTGTTTTCTTCTGGCCAGTAACGCTTGGTTTCATCACCACTGAAAGCAGAGTTGTTGAAACCAGAGAGAGGTGGAAAGCATTTCATGAGAGAATCAAGCCTCTGATCTTTCTAAAATCCTGTTACTAAGCAGGGCAAAAAATCCATTTGCTCTCCTTGTTCTGGGCGAGTCCTGATTTTTTAATAAAATAAGTCTCTTTTTGAATCAAAGCACAAAATTGCAGCCTGTGCTCTGGGGTTATTGCTTTTTCCACACTTCCCTGAGTCAGCCCGTGCCCACTGCACATCTCCATCAGCCTCGAGCTCTTGATTAGTTCATCTAGTTGAAAGATGGAGTGATCAGGTATGAAAAAAGCTTAAGATAACACAGTATCCTCTCTTGGAGTATGAGATCAGCGATATTAGTAATTAAGTGTTTCATAAATCATCTTTATCTGCACAGCTGGATGGGTCTTAAAGGAACTGGGTCAAAAAGACAAGGACATGTCTTCACCTCTGCATTAGTCAGAATGCCTGAGGCCAGACTGTGGCTTCACCTGACCCAGCTTTCATCGTGGTGCCTTGCAGAGCTTGTCTTGTTAGAACTGCTCTTCAGTTCCACACTGTTACTACTCCTCATTGCAAACAACAGCACGTCACTGAACTCCTACCTTGTCTGCTGAGGCTCTCTGGTTATGTCTACATCTTGGTGGTGATAGAAAGCTCAGGAGTCTGCCTTTGCTGGCAGTTTGTCCTGCCATAACTCTGTCTCTGTGTGTCCTTTTTCACGTTTAGGAGGAGCTAAGCTGAGCATACCTGCAAGAGGACGTGATGTGACAACGCTCACTCCAACTCCACGTAACCACAAGTAGAACCTGGGGACCTGTGCAAAGGTGTTGCTGAGGCTTTTCCACGCTGAGACAGCATCTGAGCCACCCCAGCAGCAGATCTGAGGGTGAGCAGGAGGTAAGCAATGAAGCTAGGGAGCAAGTTTGACCTCCAGGCTGTCTTGGAGGCAATTCCTGGCAGCAGGGAGCTCATAGCCCTCGTCTGGGTGATGTAAGGGTAGGTAGGGCTAAAGCCTGGGCATGTCCGTAAATCCTTGTGACAGATAAGTCCCACCTGGGGCTTTGGGTGGTTATTTTCATTAGAACCACCTCTTTCCTGTATGTGCTGGATTCTCAAGGTGGGAAACAGAAGAAAAGAGCTGGTTAAAAACCCACTGTCCTAACCCAAAGGCCAGGGAAGTCCAGGGAATGATTCCTCTTCGTTTCAGCAAGGTTTGGGTCTGGCCAACACCTGCCCTATGGCTGGGAGAGAAGTGGAGAGTAAATAAATGAGAAATAGGCAACCAAGGATGTAAGTTCTGCTTGTGACTGCCCTGTGAATAAGCCTTCTGTTTGTCCAGGGCGTCCAGTGGCCAGATCCACACGTCCAGTCTTGTTTAGCTCACTCTCACAGGAAGGCAACTGCATATTTGTGGCAGGCTGTAGTTGGGAAAACTTCAGTCAAGCCTGTAAGTGTCTGTTCTGCTCTACCACCATCACCACCAAAAGCCATCTGGTATTTTAACAAGCTTGCACTGCAGATTTCCATATCTCCAGAATAAAATTGCATCCATGGGAGGGGGGAAGGAGGAAAAGGAATCTTTAACCAAAGCATTCAGGAAACCACAAAAAGGAGGCTCTGTGGCCAACATTGATCTTCTCAACCCAAACTGGAGTAGAAAGTCGAAGGGCAGAAATTGGAAGCAGCCTGTGCTGATGGCTTCCCCAGGAGATCTGCAGAGCCAGAGAGCAGCCCCTGCTCCCAGCACTGCACTGAGGAGGATGGGGTTGACTGGTGTGGTCATGAACACCAGCATGAGTCAAGGATGGGAACAGAGTTGCCAAGTAGGGCTCCAAAGTCCCTTAAGGGAAAGTCAGGGCAGGTTCTCATCAAACCTCTGGTCTAATGAAGGGCCAGCTGAAGTCAGTGAGCTCCAGTGGATGAGGCCTCGACCACAATGGGCTTTGAATTGCGTCCTCAGAAGGATTTGCACAAGTGTAGCTCCAACAATTTCAGCATTGTGTCTTCCTAAATGGGTAGAAAATCATGTCTAATGGTGGAAACTTTTCTAAGCAACCTGATACTCCAGAGACTCCTAAACACAGAAGCAGAGGGATAATAATGGTAATAAAATCAGAGCCATCCTAAAGGCATGATCCAAGTTGTTACCAGTTTCATCCAGTCCTTTCTGCCTGCTGTTCACCCTGGATGACTGGAATTCCTTTTAAAAAGGGAACGTACCTGAAAAGTAACTTTATATTTTTGTGGTGATCATAGGAAACCTTTGCAGAGGAATGTGAAAGTTTTCTGAGTGTGTTGTACTCCCCAAGTTCTAGATAAGCTGCTCAAATAAAGGGTGACTTCATGAGAAGGGGGCACTAAGGTCTAAGCTGAGCCACGTTTGAGGACTCTCTGTAACCCACACCATTCCTACAGCATGTGACCAGTGTCTCAGAGCAGGAGAAGGTGGCTCCAAGAAGTACTTCCATGCTTCTCTAGCTCATCCAGGATTGTGTGTTTAATTGATCCATCTTCATGAAGTATTTTGAGATGCTCAGTTGCACGGCAGCACCTTCTTTTTGCTCTCATTAAGGAATGTAGATGAAGCAAAGGGAGAAAAGAGAGCGTGAAAGACAGCATCAAAGGGAGAGGAAAGGAGGTTCTCTGCAGAATGTTTTCTCAGGTGTAGGACAGGGTACAACTGCTCCCAGCCAAAGACATCAAAGGCAGGGAGCCCCCTCCCCAAGCTGTGGGGCTGGTGGGGTTGGGCTGGGCTGGGCTCAGCAGCTGAGGAGTGACTCAGAGGGACAGGGAGCAGTGATTTCATCTGTCAGCCGGAATGGGCAGGAGCTTTTGTTTGGGAACCTTTGCAACTCCCTAAGTGAGTTCATCCCGGTGAGGTCAGGGGATAAAACATGTCAGAGACAGGTGAAGAAATCCTCCTGACTTTTTACACTTGAGTTTTTCAGTCCTTCTGCAGTGCTGCTTGAATCAGGCTGTGTCTACTCTCAGCTTGGTTCTCTCACCAGCAATGGTGAATCCAATCAAATGGTCTTGTGGTCACAGTGCTGGTTCATCCAGGACATTTCTCATCCACAAACATCTTAGACCCTCCTTTGTTAGTGGCAACACCTGCAGTGTCCCAGGAGAGGTGGCTTAGCAACCTGACCTAGAGATGTCCCTGCTTACTGTGGGGGGGTTGGACTAGATGGCTTTTGGAGACCCTTCCCACCCAATACCTTCCATGACTCTATGACTGGTCTGGGTGTCTGCAGGCCCTGGGCTCATCCTGGTTGCACAGAGCCTTCCTAAGCTGCTTAAGAACAAAGAATAAAGACCAGTACATTGCTCAATAGTTACACCCCACAAATGTACATGGTTAGGAAGAGAATTTCTCTCCTGCCTGCACCAGAGCAAGATTGTTTGGTTTGTGCAGGAGGGAGGTTTTATGGCACAGCTTCTCCACGAGCAGGGAAAACAGAAGGATGGAGGAGACCTCCTCCTTAGCCCTCCATCCCTTTGACTGAGAGACAGGGACCGAAGGCACTTGGAGGGAGATGAGGGATTTTTAAGTGTGGGGCTGTGATTTGCAGCACTCTGAAGTCGTGTGGGCTAATGAAGAGAACAGTTTGTCCTGGAAAATGGGAAGTCGGGGTGGGACCGCTGGCTCTCGCTGACCTGTTGTGTAGCCCTGGCTAATTTGCCCATTGTCTCTCCTGTCTATTTAAATCTGAAGCTCTTGGGGGCACCATAGGTATTTACACAACGGGGCCACCATTTCCATAGCACTCGTGTTAATTATACAACACAAATAATTAATGGATGGAACAAGTTCTGGCTCCAGGGTTGAGCTTCTAACCACCTGCCCTGCTTATGACTTTAGGCCAACTTGATTGCAGCAGAGCCAACACAATGCTGTGAAGAAAACCCAGCAAATGATTCAACTCTTCTCCTGAATCTCAAGGCTACAGATCCAGCCATCCTAAACCACATCATCAACCCTTTTCTTCACCTAGGCTGGCTGCATCCTCCTCTCACTGCTGAGTGCAAAGAGCTCCATCAAACACCAAAACCTTAACGCCGTTAACCACTGCTGGATGTGATTGTGTTGCAAGAGTAAGAGAGGCAGCAGCCAGCTCCTGGCTCAACGCCATCACTTTTATTACTTATTACTTATTTTTATATAGCCTTTGGCATGGCAAGAAGTCCTTCTTTAATTATAAACAGGAATGAAGAAGCCACAAGAGGAAATCATCCAGGATTGTAGCCGGATAACTGGCCCTGCACTGATTACACAGGGGCTCTTATCAAAGCTGACACAGAGCTGGGGCTGTGCAGATATTGTGCTGGAAGCCACAGGCTGTGCGTGGGAGAGAACCTCACGGAAGAGCAGTGATTCTGCTGGATCCAATTCTCCACGGAGAACTTTTTGGGGTTGGTTTTTTTTTCCTCCCTTTCTCCCCCTCTCTCCCTTCATTAAGGAAATGGGAGAGATGGAAAGATGAGTCCTGGGAGACAAAGAAATAGGATAAATGTGTAACCTTTTCACTTCTCCTTTCAACGTGCTCTGGGGGTGGGGGGAGGAACCTCAGTTTGACACAGAGATGAGCTATGGGTGATGACAGTTGTTTGTGGGACCATGAGAAAACTCTTGAATCCCATTTCAGTCTCCCCCGAGAAGTGAATAACTACTGTTTGTTTATCTTGCCAAAGCTTTTTCATTTTCTGGAAGGAACCTCAGCCCCACCTTCTCAAGAGGCTCTGAGGACCATAGAAACCTCATCTTCTGTCACTCTACCTTGGTCTCCAGTGTCCTCTGGGCTCAGCCTTGCTGATACATGAGCCTGCCCCAAGCTCTCCCACACGATCTCACAAGTTTGCCTGGAATTCAACAAGGTGCCACCAAAGGGCTGCTGGAGCAGAGGCCACAAATCTGATCATTCGAATTGCTCCTCCCTCACCAATCTGCTGTGAGACCATGGGAAGATTCCTTCTGGTTTGGATGCTGTTCTCTCCATGGGTAGATGCATCTCTTGGGAGAAAACCAGCACGAGGCTGTCTCTGCCCCCTTTCAGCCCTGCTTTAGGTGAAGCTTCTGCCCCTGCTCAATCTCTCTGCTCTGCACATCAGGGATCACTGATAATGACCTCACAGCAAACTCTGTGAACACCTACAGATCTTCAGAAGCCCCTTTATTTTGTGGGGTTCTATACTAGCAAAAAAGAAACCTGTTGAGTTTTATTGTCTTGTTTTTCCCCTCGATTCCCACTCTGGATTATTTTTCCAGCCAACAGTCATTGAAAGCCCATAAATAACCATGTCAGAGCTGCAGACATCTTCCAACCCTTTACATTTTTTTCCAAAAGCCCCAGATACCATCTCTGCTGACTGAAGCCAAGCACTGTGGAGGGTTGGTGAACTTGAAGCTTTCATTGCCTACGATATATAAAGGAATAGAAAGCCAGAACATACTTTTATTGTGCCCAAAGGGGATTCAGATCAAGGGGTTTGGATGAACTTCCTTGTCTTTCTTTGCTCCAAGTATTCCTTTCTTAAAACAAAGTAGATAATTTACTAGTGATTTGGGTGATAATGTGGAGCCAAATTCTTGGTGGTTTCCTTCAGTTAGTTCCCTCTGCAGAGAACCGTGTGCTGGGGACATTTCAGCACCTTGGAATAGAGTCACAGACAGGTCCTGCTGAGAGCAGCTGCTGTACCTGGGGACTACATCTGCTCGGGAGGACTGTCAGGTCATCAGAGTCAACAGAAATGCCAGGTAGGAGAAAATCCTCCTGAAATTTAATGTGATGGCAGAGAAGGGATAAATCACCTGATTAACAATGGGAGGATTTCGACAGCTTAGCTCTGTCTCCAACTCATTAAAAAGACATTAGTTCTGTTATTTTTTTCCCCCCCTCATTCCTGCGTGCTCTTATCTCCAGCATGGGGCTGAGGCAAGGACAGGCAGAGATGCTCCCGTGGTGAGCAGAGTGAAAAGAAAACCTGGGCATGGACCAAGGATGAATTTCCATCACACTTCCCAACAGATCTAGCTCTGGCGTGATGCTGGGATGAAGGAAATCTGTTTCACTTCTAAAAATGCTCAGAAGCATTTTGGCCAGAGGTGGAAGAACAGCTTCCACTAGAAGGGCAGGAGGACATGTCCACTAGGCAGGACAGCATTGTCTACCATTGCCATTGGGAAGTCTGCTGAGCTCAAGCCAGGGTAGTGGGAGTAAAGAACTCCAACTCCAGGATCCAGACTAGACCAGTGTCTGTGCATTTGCTTAAATACTAAAATAAGCATCATATAAGAGAATTATCTCCAGCATCTTCTTACCAACACACCCTGTTACTACAAAGCTTTCCCCCTTCACTTCCATTCCTCAGATTTGTTAGCTGTGGATCTATCAGACTTCAACTTGGCTTCTGATCCCTAGGCAAAATGGTCATTTATAGTCTCACAAGGCACAGTGAAAGATCTACCAGGTTCAGAATTTTGCATTTCGTTGTTTTTATCCCAGAAATAAAAAGTGAGCCTGAGTTGCTGTTCTCAATTTACCTCCCCTCTGGCCCTTTAAATTGAGGTGGGAAAGGAAGAAAGGGTGTTTCTGCTGGGGTGGCTCTTTGCCTCCTGGTTCCTGTAGGCTTGTATCCCCTCTAACTGGTGAGTTTTGGGGGGTTCTGGTATTTTTTATGCTGGCTCTTCTCCTTTTTGTTCTAAAGAAGAAGGTAGGCTCTCAAAAACAACTGTTTGGAGTGATACACAAAGCCCTGGGTGAGGTTATCAGATGCATCTGCTTTGCCCTGGTTGTGACACTGAGTGGTTTGATTCACATAAGGAAAAAGGAGTTCCAAAAGAACTTGTTTATGGGCTCTGTTTGGCTGTCCTGCTGCTGTGAGGCACTCTTGGGCCCTAGCAGTGCTGCTTTTGGTTGCTGCCTGGTCTGGGATTTGCTATCATTCAGCTCTGAGCTCAGGAGGGATCTCTAAGAGCTGTTAAAATGATTTTTTCTCTTGAACAGTTTAAACTGTGAGTAGACAACGATGAACAAAGGAAAGGAAGAAAAAAAGGGGCATGAAAAAATCATATAACTGGCCCAGGGTTGGGCAGAACAATTAGAAACAAACCACATGCCTCTTAATTCCCCCCTTATTGCCTCGTCCATTTACCTGTGTCTTGGGCTGTCTTCTCCTCTGAGGTGATGCCATGGGCTCCATCTCTACACCACATGGGCTCAGCTGATGGGGGGAAACCACTCTGAGCTCCCTTGGCACTGAACAAGAGCAGCAGAGGTTGTGTTTGGGCAGCTTTCCACATTTTCATTGTTATTTTGGCTTCTTCAGGAGTTTTCTGGATGATGAACTGGTTTTATTCCTTGTATCAGAGAAAACTTTCAAAGCCCCAGTGTAAGGGGCAGGATGTTATTAAACAAACACAGGGACAGATATTACAGCACGTAGCTGAAACTGGGGAGGGGGGGAGAAAAAATAAGAGAAAAATAATCATGTGAAAAGAAACCCTCCCCTAACAGGTGGAAACTGAGGCAAATGATCTCCCAGCCCTGACCCTGCAAACACCCACATGTGGGCTTCATTTTAAGCATGAGTGGTTCTTTAAAGCCTGTGATTTAAAGGATTACTCGTGCTTAAAATTAAATACATATGTATGGATATGGGGAGCTGGAGCTTCAGTCTCTCTGCATGTGAATTGGCCACTTCTAAGTTGGAAGCAGCTCGTGTAATTTTTTTATCAGACAGTAAATAGCAACATAATCTTATCAGCAATGTCTGAGGGGTTGTATAGCACCTAGCACAACGGATCCCTGCCATTATCTGGGGGCTCTGCCTTCCTTCTGTAGAGAAAATGAGTATTTGAGCTGTGCTGTTTCCCTCCTTCCCATCCACCTGCACCTCTGGGGTCTCTGAACTTTGATTTTTTTTTAGGATCTGCCTCAGCTCAGGGGCAGTAACTTAGTCTTAGCACATTTTATTCATCTATCTTGAAAGGGCTTTACTTTAAACCCCTCCCTTTCTGCCACTTCTCTAGTTTTTGTGTGATGTAAGTAGACACATGGGGTCTGTTTTGGGACTGGAATAATGATCATACGGAAGATGGAGAACACCTTTCTCCTAGGGTGTGCCAGCAAGGAGGAGGACTTTGGCACTTGGCAGAAAATAATACTCCTCTCAACCCCCAGTTATTAAAAATGGGTCTCAGTTTGAAGCGTGGGGGGGTTACGTTCACTTTTAATCCCTTGCCTGGTTTAAAACTTCATATTCTTTATCTTTACTAAGCTCTCTTTAAAAACCCTCCTACCTGTCTTCAACAATATCTTCGAATGAGTCCCACTGTCTGAATTAGGAGATATTTCTCTCACAAAGTTTTTTTATTTTTTAAAGGGTGGAAAGTGGAAAAAAATCACAACCCAACCCCCACAGCATCTCTGCAGCCAGAGCTCCAAACTCTGCCCCGAGCTGGGCTGCGTGGGATCAGAATCCTCCTCTCTCAGGAGCTCATCACCAACTGCTCCTTGATAGAACCCCGAGAGAGAAACGCAGCACTGGGCACTTGAATGAAATCAGGGAGTCGCTTCACCTCCCCTGAACAGGGGATTTTAAGTGCTTTGTGGTGTGGTTTAACTGTTTCTGGAGAACAGCTCTGAGGTGACTGCATCTGGTGTGCCAGGCGTGTGATTGTAGGAAATTAGCCTGGTGTAGTTTTCCCCATTTCTCGAGTCAGGCAACGACGATCAGCAGGAACCACGTTGCCAGCATGTCTCCCAAATTAAAGAGAAAATGTTCCATCCTGCCTCATTTAAGCCAGGAAAAGGAGAGCCTGTTTTCCTTGCAGCTTTCTCCATCAACTAGCTTCTCTGTCCCTGAATAAATAGACCCAGCTCTGGATTTGTCTTGCCCAACTTGATTGTAGACGTCAGCCTTTCAGAGTGAGCAGGGACTCAGCCTCTCCAGGGCTGCTGGTGGCTTTTTCTGCTCCTCCTGGACCAGGGACTGCCCCACCAAGAGAGGGGGGGTGTTGCAGTAGTCTGGAGGAGGGAATGGGAGAGGACATGGAGTGGTCTGATGGGGCCAGCACCACGAGCAGGAGTTGGGCTGGGCTGGTTTCTCTCTCTCAAGAATTTCAGGGGCTGCAAGAGCAGCTGGGGTTGAGTCCATCACCTTGGAGCACAGGTTGTGATTTGCACCCTGAGGACAGGAAATGCTCTCTCTGCCTTTCTCTGTTGTTGAAGTGATGCAGGACAAAGCAGCAGAAGCTCAAATTTGGTGTCATCTCTTTCCACCTGACACAGACCCTCTGCTAGGGCTTACTTGGGGTTTTTAATTCCAATGGCCTTCTTGATTTCTTTCCAATCCACCAGCACCAGTACAGATGTAGTGATGGGCCTGGCTCCCAAAACTCCTCTTTTTCTCCAATCTCATTTCCCAGAGGGATGGGAGGGTCTGGAAAACATCACAGAGTCATCCTTTGCGAGGTCTGGAGCTGGAAGTGAAGCTGGCCATCCTCTGCCCCTGCCCCTGCTCCTGCACAGTGGGATGCTGTGAAGCTCAGCAGTGCTGGTGGTGCCTAACAAGCAGAAATCAGGCGTGCTGAGGGCTTTATGTAACGTGGGAGAATAGGGGAACCCAGTGTCTGAGGAGGGAAAATTGCTCCTTCCATAATGACTGTTCCGCTGCCTAGTACAGAGCGGAATAATTAGGGTTTCTTTTCTCTTTAATTAGAAAATGGCAAACATAGATTAATCAATTACAAATGCCTCTTTATACTGCAGTGCACTGCAATTACCATTACTTAAATGTGTTAACAAAGTAGGAGGCCTGTATTTGTAAAGCAACTTCTTGCTGCTTTTTCTTTCCCCATTTCCCCGGCTCCCAACATGTCTGAGCCCTTTTCCTTTTCCCTGCTCTCGCCCTTGCTCCTGCTGCAGGGATTTAACAGCTCTAGCTGAGATTTTTAAACCCTTCTATACCCCATAGCGTGAGCAAAACTGCTCTTTCCAAAAAAAAAAAAGCCCTTTTTTTGGCCAGGCTTGGAGGAATTAACCCAGGGGAAGAAGTGGGGTCGGGATACAGGCTGGGGTCGCACACTACAATAGCAGAGGAAAATCCAGGAAATACAATCACTTGATTCATGCCTCGTTCCTTCACGCCGCTGCCAAAAGCGTGATTAAGTCACAAAGAGTTCGATTAGGGACACTTGGTAACAAAACCCTCAGCTCCATTGACAGGGGCTATTTTCAGAGTACATCTAGTGCCTGTGCTCTCTGCTCCGGGCTTCTTCCTCATTCGGTGCTTTAAGAAAGCTTCCAGCACCCAACAAAAGTAGTGGGGACCAAAGAGGGGAAGGGTTGGGGGGAGGAAGCTGCTTCCATTCAGTCACCCAAATCATGAAGCAGCAGCAGCAGCAGGAGAGGGAAGGTGGCGTGGTGTGGGTGCTCAGGGTGCTGGGTGCTGCTCAGCACCCTGCGGTTGGGCTCGACCCCGGTGCTCACCTGAGCCTGTGGCTGGACGAGGGTTGGAGAGGAGCCTGTGTCTCCATGCATTGCTGCCATCTATTGGGAGGAATCGGCTCGTTCTCACCCCAATTCCTGAGAATTTCGGGAAGAGAATGGAACTTCCAGTCCCAGCTGCTCTGGGTGTGGAGGTGTTACTGTGCCACAGAGCCATGGGTTGGGTTGGGTTGGGAAGGGACCTGTCAAGGTCCATCTCATCCAACCCCCCTGCAGGGAGCAGGGACATCTGCAGCTAGAGCAGGGTGCTCAGAGCTTGGTCCAACCTCCCCTGGAATGGTTCCAGGGATGGGGCAGCGACCACCTCTCTGGGCAACCTCCAGCAGGGGCTCCCCACCCTCAGCATCCAAAATTTCTTCCTTCTCTCTAGTCTCAATCTCCCTCTTTTAGTTTCAAACCATCCCCCTGTGTCTTGTTGCAACAGGCCCTGATAAAAAGTCTGTCCCCAGCTTTCTTCTAGAACCCCTTTGACTACTGAAAGGCTACAGGTCTCCCTGATGTGGGGTCTTCAACACTTCAACACTGTGGGTTCTTCAGCCTCAAGGATTTTAGGGCACTCTCTGCCTGCAAACATCACTTTCTTCGTGTCATTGTGAATCATGGGGTAACCCCAAATTGCCCCTCTGGACTCCCAAGTGTTGGTGGCACTGTTCAGACTGAGCATTGCTGGAGAATACTTAGTTTTGTGTTGTAACAGTGGTTTTATGTTGAAATGAGTGGCCCTGTGATTCTAACAAGCATTGGATGCACAGAAAATATTTGGAAGCGAGCAGTCTTAAATTTGGGTGCTCAACAATAAAACTCTGGTCCCTTGCACTGCTTCTGCATTGCTATTTTGGATAGATAGATTTTGAAATAAAACAACAAACCCATGGTGAATGGAAAGAAACCTGTGGAGATGGAGAACCCTACGTGCAGATGGTGCCTGTGCTGCTCTCCTGGCAGCCCAGCCTGGCCTGGCCAGCAGGTTTACAACTGTGGCCAGCAGCTCTCAGGTTTCTGTAGGTGGTTGTCTGCTCCCTTCTTCTCTACTGTAATTTAAGGACACTTAGCACCTTGGATCTGCCCCAAGCTGAAATAGGTAGAGCAGGGAGTGATATCGCTCACACGTTCATCCCAACACGCAGCTAATGGAAAAACAGGTTCTGCTCTTAGGTCACCTCTTTGTCCAAGTGGAGACCAAGGCACAGTTTGGTGTTCCCAGCCCTGCCTCGTGGGAGCTGCTGCTGGGATGTCACCTATTGCTTTGTTTGGCAGTGATCCCTCCAGCTCACGGGGGGGTTGTGGTGACACAAAAACGAGCTTCCCTAGGATGCCAAGAGCATCCCCGTGCCCCAAGAGGTGCTCCCAGCCATCTCCCTTAGGTTGGCCACAGGTTGTCTCCTTTTGTACTGCCCTTGGTGACGGCTGGTTGCAAGATGCTGTCGTTGAGGGGGTGATGGGCACTGCATCAAATGAAACAGATGCTCCTTCCCAGAGAAAAAAAAAATCTCTCAGGGACTAGCCAAATATAGCAGCAGCGTTCTGCTCTCTTGCAAAGCAGCTCCATTCAAATTCACAGCTGGTGTGTCTCTACCTCCCGTGTCTCCACGCAGCTCCTCCTGCTCCTGCCTGAAGGATACCTGCTCAGGGTGCTGCTCTGCCAGCACCCAAGCAATGGGCAGGGTGTCACACCTCCATATCTTCATCATTTGGCTCCATTAAGAAATATCTCGTAAAACAGAAGGGATTTCTCAGAGGGTTTGTCGTGTGCCACCTGTGTTTTGTTCTCTGCTGGCACATGTCCCTAGAACCTTAGATAAAATTGGCTTTTATGTTTTGTTTTGAGAATTCCTAGAACCAAGTGAGGAAGACTCTGTCTTTAACACACCACACGTGCACTGCTCAGTGACCTGACTGCCCAGATCTGCCCTGCTCAAGAGGGAGAACCCCTGCAGCTCTCCATGGAGAGATCTTCCCTACTCTGGGTGTCTTCTGGTGAAGGATGTGGACTCTCCAGACCCCGAAGGTTGGTAGAAATCAAGATCCTCTGTGCTATGCTGTAAACCTGGCCGTAGAAAACGTTTGGAATAGGTTGCCCAGAGAGGTGGTGGGGGCACCATCCCTGGAGACAATCAAGGTCAGGTTGGATGAGGCTCTGAGCAGCTTGACCTCGTTGGAAATGTCCCTGATTATTGCAGGGGGGTTGGACTGGATGATCTTTGGAGGTCTCTTCCAGCTCAAACATTCTATGATTTGGTTTCTACCTGATAATAGAGCTAAGGATGCACTGAACCACCTGCAGAGCTGGGTCCCCAAGGAAGGAGCCCTGATGGCTTTGCCTGTAGTTTTATTAAGCAGCCAATACGTGCAGAGTTGGAGATGTAGCTGATTAGGGTGCCAGCTATCAAGTATGTGGTTTCAATTTGGGATCTTGCTGGCCATCCTCCCGGGAAGGATGCTTTGAACTGAAGCAGTGGTTTGTGGCTCACCACAGCTCTGCTGACACAAAAGTCAGCGAGCCTTTGAGAGAGGAGGCAGAGAGCAGAGCTGCTGCCCGGCTCCTTTCATGCCCTTAGGTCGTGAGGAAGCTGGGACCACAGGAACACGTTGGGTGGGAGGCTAAAGAGCTGTCTCTCCTCCCAGATCTAGGAACAGAAGTGCGTGTGGGAGGGGTTGCATCTTATATGTTCGAGGATGCAAAGGCAAAAGGCTTTGTTATATTGTCACCAACGACGAGTTTGGGATGAAGTCCGAGGCAGATGCTGCTCCACAGAGCAGGGAGGAGCTCTGTCATCAGGGGCAGGGGGGAAGGAGACCAGAAGTTGGGATGCCCAAGGGCTGTTGGTGCTTTGGAAGGAAACGGGGTGCAGAGATTCAATAGGAGGGACTGGGAATGGGGCTCTTGGGGTCTGCTGCTGGCTCCAGGAAAGGATTTGGATCTGCTGGGTCCTCAGCTTATTCTGGTTGCAGAACAAACACGTCTCTGCCTCCGTTTTCCACTCTGTAGAACGAGGACAGAAGGATTCCCCTTGGAAAAAAGTTTGTGGGGTTTCATTAATGAGGGAAACTCAAGTGTTGGTGGGAGAAAATAGACTGTACTCTTTTAGCTCCTGTGTTCACACAGATTTCTCACTGCGTGGTGGAGATTGCCTGTTGGGCTTGTGTTTATCCTCTTAGAAATAAAGAGACAAACTGAATCAACAAATGTAAATAGGGTAAAATCAGATTTTACTGCATGTTCAGCAGCAACATGTGCTTACCATAGCATACAGCTGATGTGTGCTCAAGTAGCTGCTGTCCATCATAGTCTGCATTTAGATAATAACTTAATTGGAAAGGGGTTATGCTTGGGGAGATTAACTTTGCAGTGTTGAATGTTTTCAATTTCCTGCCCACACGTTCAGTGCAGGGACTCCTGGATAGGCCTCTTTTATTTAAAAAAAAAGGCAAAGAAAAGAGAAAAAAAAAATAAAAGCTGTTGAAGATAAAATCTCTTGAAGATACATTTTCAACCTCTGGTGTATGAGAGGGGCTGGATCTGAGCAGCAGAACCTGGGGAGTGACAATGGCTTTTTCTGAGGAGGGCAGTGGGTGTTTTCTTGCAGGCGTGTTGAACTAAAAATCTGGGTGTTTCTTAAACAGGAAACGTTTACTAAAGAAATAACTTGCAACCAACAAACATAAATAGACTTGCACATAGCTTGAGTTCCAGCTTTGACTTCTTTGTTTACCAGGAATTTGTCAGACAACTGTCTAGGGCTCTAATATATCCCGTAGAGACTTCAGGCAGCTACATAATATATTGCAAGAAAAACTTTATGCAAGGCATCTCCAGCCCAGAAATTCACAGCCTGCTCTGGTGCTTCTTCTTTCCAACCAGAACCGTGCTGGAAATCTCACCTTATTTAATAATTTTGTGGCAGTGAGTGTTTTAACAGCTTTCTGCCACTTAACAGGTCACCCAAGACAATTCTTGGTGGTGCTCTGATCTTGCACCATCCTGTGTGCTATCCCAAGTTCCCTTCCCCTAAAAAACCCCCAGGTTTAGTGAAAAGTGCAGCTCACCAGGGCAGGAGGCTGTCAGCAAATATGAATCTGCAGATTTTGACATCATTTCGTTCTGGTGAGGACGCCTGTGCCCAACCTGTGCCCATGGCCAGAAGCATCCATGGGTGTTGGGGTGTGTTTCACTCCTGCTGGGTCACAGCCACCTACTCCACCCTCCCAAAGACGAGCGAGCTCTTGGGCTATAAGGAGTAGAAGCCTTTTTCCATGCAGGTAAAACCCCTGCAGATGAATTTGGGGTTTGGGAGCAGGGTTGCCTGGCTGCTGAGGCTGGTGCTGCCTTTGCAGGCAGAAACGTGTAACAAGTGCAGCTCTATTCAGCCGTTTTAATGAGGAAGCTGAGGCTAAAAAGCTGC
>NW_008607383.1:25575-36084 GCF_000691845.1 Merops nubicus | reverse complement strand
TGGTAGGAGGAAGAGGGGCGTAAAAAGCTGCGGGGGGGGGGGGGGGGGATGGGGAGGCAAGCACAAGTCTGGCAAATCCTTTGAACAGTTTGGACCAGCCACTGAAATGTATTTAACCGTTAGATATGAAACTCCAGCCTCTCTCCCCCCTCCCCCTTTTTCAATTAACAGTTGGTCCCCAGGCTAACAGGCTGCTGATTCACTCCCAGCAGCCCTACAGCTGATGCTTCATAAAGTCTCTGTGTTAATCTAATCCCTAAATAGCTCTGGTCTCCATCACGGGCGCAGCGGCGACTTCGCTTCCAAATTGTAATTTTATTCTTCGTAGCCTTTGAAAAAGTCAATAGGTTCCTGGAGGGGTCACCTGCCCGTTGGGGAGCTGGGATGGAAAAGGGTTTTTTTTTGTCAACCCAACTGAACGTGCCCCTTGGAACGGCCAGGGCATGACCCAAAGCCTGCTGAAGTCCGAGAGGCTTGCCGAGAGCTGGGAGCAGGATTTTGGAGCAGGGCTGTCGCAGGCTATTCTCAGTCTCTGTCTATATATTTAGATGGGATTCTGTGCCTCTCTTAGGGCCTTTCGCTGCTTCTCATAACCAGAGCAGCTCAGCAACTCTGCATTCTTTGCATCCTTGCCCAAATTTGCACTTTTATTCCCGGAAGCGGCGCTGAAGCACAGAGCTGGTGTGAAGGGAATGAGTTTGCAGATTTTGCTGGGTGAGCTGGCTGCCTGGTGGCATTGTACACGAAAATAACCAAAACTCCAGGCTATTTTTAGGTCTAGTGCATTCTCAAAAGCTTCCTGCCTTGATTTCCCCACCTCCCGCCTGCCATTGTTCACCACTCCGGGCTACGGCGTTGCTCCAGGAGCAGCCCCAAAATCATACCTGCCCCAGAGAAAAGAATTCCAATTTCTGTGACTTGGGCTCTTCAAACAGATGCTCACACCCCTAGCTCTGTTAGCCAGCTCTTAAGTGCTGCTCGTTAGCTGGCCTCCATCTCACAGCTCTCAGGGAGTTTAGCTACCCTGAATCCAGGCCATGGTGAGCGTGGATTCAGGGATTCAAGTGAAAGCTTCTTGACTGTGATTTTTGGAGAATATCTAAGCAATTTTCATTTATTCCAGGTTCCTTCCTCTCTCATGAACCCTACTTGGTAAGCAGGAAGTTTCCAGCATAGCTCTGAAATCCCTCAGAATAATACCTGCCAATAGCTGTTGTACACCACAAGAACTTCTCCATAAGAGCCAATCTCAGCTGAGAAATCAGGAGCTTCCTGGTATAAGTTCACTAAAAGCTCTTCAAAGCTTTGGTAAGGTCTTTGGATTCGCTATTTGGTAGCTATTACAGCAGTCTCTGTGGAGCAGTTGTCTTGATCTAGGGTGGGCTGGACACCAGCCCCATGGATAGTTCTCTGGCTATAGTAACCTACAACATCTGAGATTTCAAACCCTTCATGTTGCACTGAGAAGATGGTTACTGTAGTGGAGGACAGGGTGGATTTGGGGGAAGAGTGGGAATTTCCAAACAGATTATCCAAAAGGTAGAAGAGTGAGGATAAAAATTATGGTCCAACCTATCCGGTCCTTGAGCCCATCTCTCTGAATAGCACAGGATGGTTTCCAGTTTTCTCTGGCTTTGTCCAGCCGTGTCTTAAATATCACAAGAGCTTCAAATTACTTGTGTAGCTTGTCCAGCCAGGTCTTAAATAATTAGCTCTGAAATGAACAGTCCGTGGGTGGCTGGATGCTGCCGTGGTGCGTACGAGGCTCCTGAGCCGTGGTGGCTGCAGACACCCACCCAGGTCCCCTCAGTGGGAAGGCAGCTGGCAGGAAACGGGCCCCTTCCTCAGGGTACAAATAAGTATTTCCTTGAGCGCAGGGATTAACAAAGCCAGTTTCCCACAGATTTCTGTCTTTTGGGCCAATTGTTAATTGGGATTGAAGCTTTTCCCACAACTGGGGCATCTGACATCTCCCTTCCCCCTTCTTCCCCCATGAAGCCTTTGGTGTCCAATGAGGGGTGAATGGATGCTGTGGGGTTTGAGGGGTATTTAGGGTTGTCTTCTAACAACTATCCCTTCTCACAAAGCTGGGGTGGTGGGGGAATTACATCTCCATCCAATGAAGCTGAAGGTGCCAGGAGAATTAAAATGGTCAGGCAGATGTGCTCACCATCTATGCACACAGACCATGTTGGGAGAAATGTCCCCAGGCTAAAATCACCAAGGATGGGTTTGTAAATCATGGCAGGCTTCAGAAACTTCATTGGGTTTGAGTTAACTTGGTGGTTTGGGTTGGTTTGTTTTCCTTTTGCTTTGTGGTAGATTTTTGGTTCATGTAGAGCCTGGGTCTTGAATTTTTTTATTAAAAGTGTGCAAGATTAATTTCAGCTAATCCTGAAATAAGGATTGTGGGCATTATCCTGTCTTCCTTGGCACAGGCAGAGCAGGACCCAAGTCCTGATTTTGGTCTTATGACCTAGCTGAGATGTTAGTGTCTTGATATTGGCCATCTCCTTGTGGATCAACCCTTAAAGTCTCTGTATCAGTTTCCCAACTGTTACACAGGGATAAAAGATCTCCTTTGTTCTAATTAAAATTAAAACTGTGAGCTAAGAGAGGGGAGTTTCCCAGAAAAAGACCTTTGGTGTTTTGTGCTGGTGATGGACAAAGCTGCTGTGCTGGGAGATGTGAACTAGAAACCCCTGGGGCAAATCTTTCCACGTGCTGCCTTGAGCTGGGGCAAGTCCCCAGTTCATATAAGGCCTTTAAGATGCTTATTCTTATGGCTGCACACCAGAGAAGTGACAATTAGGAAAGACAATCAATTTGTGGCTGCTCTGGTTTTAGTTTCCATCTGATGCAACTGCAATCTGGAAGACAAATCTTAATTTAGGACTACAAAGGGATTGTTCTCTCAGAAGATAACACGCTGCCGACCAGGCTGTTATCTTCCATGGAAATTGATTGTCCCGTTTAGTGATGTCTCTGTTTTCCCATAATGGCTTCAGAAGGAGCTGCCAAAAAGTGAACTGAAAGGAGGTTGTGGATGCTGTGATTGTTGCTGTGATTTCATTATCCCACCTCTTCTCCCTTCACCTCCTCAGGCTCCTGAAAATTCACCTCTTGGCCCCGACGTGAGACGGTGGTTTGAAACTCTGCTCTGTAAAATCTGCTCTCCTCTCACTTTTAGTGAAGGGCAAGAAAAAGGCAAAAGTCTGCTTTAAAAAAAGTGGACCCAGGAGCTGTGATCTGTAACGTTAGGAGATGGGTGGAGGTGAAATTTGCCATGGCAAATACATAAAGCCTCCTTGGAGGTAGAGGACAGCCTCAGATCAGCTTCTTCATTGTCACCCCTCGTGTCCTTGATCCTTTTCCCTTCCATTTGGTCCACTCCTTTGGTCCTGCTTTGATAACACCTTCTTCTGTCTATTTTCTAATAAATGGGCTGAAATAGGTCTTCTGACTAAGCTAAAAAATCACATTCTTCACTGTTCTTCTGGTTACCATGCTAGCGGGAAAGGTTGGAGCAGCTGTCAGATATTCATGCAAGCCCTTTTCCTCTTCTATTTTAAGTTCAGTTTTGATCAAAAAGAGAAAAAAGAAAGGGAAAAAAAAAAAAGGTGGGGGGAGAAAGAGGTGTTGAGGAATAAAAGAAATCATCTTGGAAACCACAATACATTATTCACAGCTCCCTGCTGCTTTTTCCTGCTCGTCTGCAGAAGGAGGTGTGAGATGTAGCAACGAAAGGCAGCGTTGGGACTGAACCTGCTGAAGAAGACAGCAAGCAGAGGATCAGAGATGCTGACTTGCTTCTCTACCAAACCCTGCCCAAACTGAGCTGTTGAGTTAATCATCATCTCCCTTGGAGGCCAACCCGTGGTGAACTTCAGCCAGACAATGCACGCCACTCTCACAGCCCTACTGATTTAGCAGTGCCCAGGGTTTGACATCCAAAGCAGCAGATGGGCAGGGATAGCGTGTGCTGGGGAGGGCAGCAGGCAGAGCAAAGGGGGGAACGAGCTATTTGAGGCTGGTTTGCTCTTGGATTTCACCTCCCAGCTGAACTGGAAGCAACGCTAGGCTCAGCCCTGGCTCTGGATGCTCCCGTGGCTTTGCATCACAGGTAGGGCTTGGAAGGGGTGAAGGATGGCAGAGGAAGCCACCCCAGCACTCTCCATACAGGCTCAGAGAGGGAAGAGGAATAAGGCATTGCCTTTCCTTCCAGCTGGAGTAATAAATATTAATTCATGATGTTTCTGAGGGCACTGAAGCACAATCACTGTGGTTGAGCTCATGGTTGAAGATATGAAGGTGATCTTTTCTTCTGAGGTCATCACTGAGCCAGTGGTTCTTATCAGGTGCCCTGAAAAGGGAGGAATGGTTGTATTCCTGATGTGGAATCTCAGAGGAAATGTGGAAAACTTTCCTGCTTTTCTTCTAAAAATACCCTGTGCATGTTTCTACTGGGACAGATGGGTATCTCACATGGGTGGTCCAGGGTGGGGACTGGGACAAGAAGCATCAGTGGCCTGTGTTTTGACTTTGACAGCCCAGAAGTTCAATGATCTCAATGAACCTTCAGCCTCTGCAGTTCTGGAGTTGCACCAACCACAAGCCAACCTGTGGTAGAGCAACCAGAGGCCACCATCCCCAGGAGAACTTTCCCATGTGCTTCTCCATGTTCTGAACCTCTACTCCCCTCACTCCTCTGCTCTAACAAGGCACGGTGTTATTTAGACCTTGGCAATTAATAGATATTTTTTTTTTCCCTGAGAATGATCTTGCTAGCTTCTGAAAAACCATGGGGAAAGAATGATTCTCACATTATATGTTCTTCTCAGTACCTTAACCAAGATGTTTAATATCTAACTTTAGGATCTGTGACTTGTTATGCTAAGACACAGGGAAAAAAATCAAAATGACAGTCTTGCAAAACAAATTCCAGTAACTATTGGCTAGAAAAGTTTCGAGAGACTTTCCCAAGAGTGAAGTGAGGAGGCTGCCATGTCATTCCCCCCCTCTATTTTTTTTTTTAACTTTTTTTTCCTTCTTATTTCACACCTAGAGCCGAGGTCAGGCTGAGCAGGGAATGCTCTTCCCTCCCTGTCAACAGGGAAAAGATCTTCCCAAGGATCCTTCCACAGTGCACACTCACACACACACACACACAAAAAAAAAGCAAATTCATGATTCATGAAGGCTCTGGCCATAGATCTTGCAAAGAAATGCTTGGCAGCTTTAGAGAATAGCTGGGTTTATTTTAACCTTTAAGAATGACACCAATTTCACAGCTGTTAATGCTATGTGGCTCCTACGCTTTCCAATGCAAATTGCACATGAAGGGCTAATGCATTTTGATGAGGTGGGGGGTGAGACAGAATCTCCATATTAATGTGCCAATATCTTTGTTCTGAAGTGTTTAATTTTATGCTTTAATGAGAGATCCTCTTTCTGGTTAAGGCAAGCCTTTGCAAGAAACTATTTAGATATTTGCTGGTGTCATCAGGCTCTGGAGAAGGGGGAGGGAAATAACTTCTTGCTAGTGCTGGGGAAGGGGGGGGATGTCTCTGTGGCAGAGGCTGTTGAGGTGGGTGTCCCACGTAGGTGGGGAAGTCCCTGAGTAAAATTCTCACCCGGAGCCCCCTCAAAATTGGGTTTGGGATTAACTCTTGCTGCAGTCAAAAGAATTGGGGATTTGGGATCGGCTGCCCGGTGAACTTCTGGGTGGAGAGGGCAGGTGATGGATATCCAAGCACTCTAAAATTTGGGGGGATTCCTCTTTGTTTTCATCTGTGCCAGCATCTCTGATTGCTTATACAAGGGTGAACAGCTCTGTTGTGTGCAGAACCTGGCGTTCTCTCTCCACGTGCATCCTCCAAGAGGTTACTCTGCTGTGGGGTGACCTGCCAAAACATCTCACCTGTAAATGCAGCCTCCTCACTTCCATGGGCCATGGTCCTGCTTCTGGAACTCCTCTTGGCTAGTGCTTTAGGGCTGGGACCACCACATCTACCTGCTGAATGGAAGGATTAAAAACCCTCTGACTGTCTTTTCCAGGTACAAATCCAGTCCAAGCCAGGGATACCCCTGTTTGGTTACCCCTGCCACAGCAGTGCCTTTAAAGGACTCTCACCTCCCACAGATGGGTGATTTCACTGCCTGCATCAGCCCAAGGTAGCAGGAATTGAGTGCTGAAAGTTCTTTATGGATCTGATAAGCAACACCCATTTGGTTTTAATCAAAACCCCACTGAACCAGGCAGTGAGGGTTTGGAGCATAGATTACGAGCAATACTGGGGTATTATTAGTAATCACTTCTCATCATGCATTGCATTGACAAGAGACAAAACAATCCCAGCAGAAAGATACTAAAATACCTAATTCCTCTTATTAAAAAAAAATCAAGTTGTGTGAAGGGAATAAATCACATAGTGCAGGAATATAAGAAGATCTTTAACTTGCCTTCTTTACATTTCTGATTCACTCAAGCACAGCAGAAGACACCAGTCGCAGCCTTATGTTGGGCATTAGATGGGGAAGTAAACACACAATTAAACCTATTCTGACTTTTTTTTTTTTTGCCCTATAAACCAGAGACACAAAATCCTTTTGTTTAAAAAGCTTTTTGAGCAGGTTTTTTTTTTTCTCCTCCTTGTTGTTGCCAGGTTTATGGAGCGAAGGCTAAAGGCTGGAGATGGATCCAAGTGGCTTTGTTGGGGCAGACACCCAGGTAACTCTTAAATTGCATCCTGCTTTTTTGGAACAAGTTCTGACATCACTTGCCCCGGTGCAGCCAGGGTTATTCATTTGGGCTAAGCAAATTAAAAGGTTCTGCTTAGCCTCTCCCTCGCTTTGCTTTTATACTGTCAGAGTAATTGAAGCAACTCCTGGTCTCTAACCCGACGATGGGGAATCGCATCCAGACGGCGTGTGGTGACGCAGGGGAGGGAGGGGTGCTGGAGATGAAGGGTTCCTGCTCAGCTCGGCGGTTATACTAATGTGCCCCTGCCGAGGAGCTGGTCCAGCCAGACGTGTGCAGGCGGCTGGCGAGCTGTCAAGACCTCCAGACAGCCCAGGTTGGATCCTTCTGCTGCACGGAGCGTTCCCCGTGGGGTTCAGCGCCGGTAAGAGTGAGACTCGGAGAATCGGTTTGGTGGGAAGAGATCTGGGAGGTGATCGAGTCCCACCACGAATCCAGCACTGCTGGGTCACCACCTCGCCGTGCTCCTCAGCACCACATCTCCACAGCTTGCAAACCCCTCCAGGGGTGGGGACTCCACTACTGCCCTGGGCAGCCTGGGACAGGTCTTGACAACCCTTGCAGGCAAGAAATTGTTCCTCAAGTCCAACCTCAACCTCCCCTGGGGCAACTTGAGGCCGTTTTCTCTTGTCCTGTCCCTTGTTTCTTGGGAGCAGTGCCCGACCCCCCCAAGCCCGACCCCCCTCGGCGCCAACCTCCTGCCAGGAGCTGTGCAGAGCCAGAAGGTCTCCCCTGAGCCTCCTTTGCTCCACCAGGTCCCTCAGCCGTGGTTGCAACGAGGACAGAACCTTGCTGGACGTGTCCTGCTCGGTGCACACCCACCCCACACACCCCGTGCTGCTCCGTGGTGGTTCTCTCCATCCCTTTTGCATGTCGAGAGCTCAGGGCAGCGTGTCAGAGGGTGTGGTGGCTGCCTACGTGTGAGCCCCAGTGTCTCAGCAGGGAGAGGAGGCTCCAGGCAGCGCCGTGTTGCCGACACCTCAGGTGATGAGGTGATGCTCACGTCCATCCCCCTGGAGCAGAGCAGAGGGAATGGGGGGGTCCAGTGCTGGGCAAGGGGGCACCAAGGTGGGCACAGCTCCAGGGGGGCCGCTGCCCTCCCAGCAGCTTCCAGCCAAGCAGCAGCTGAGCACAAAGTAGGGGGGGTTGACCTGATGTCCCCCACTTTTCCTTTTTATCTTTTTCTTTTATTTCCTCCTGTCTTTCTTATCGAGGTAGGGCAAAGATCCTGCCGCCCTGGGGAGAGACTAACAGTGGTGCAGCACGTGTCCTGCTCGACTTAACAGGATCTCCTGAATGGAGAGGGAAAGAAGGGGATGGTTTGATGGGGGGGTGACAGTGCCTCTCTTTTCCCCCTTTAAAACAGACCCTGCTTCTCTAGGGCAGCATTTAACCTGTAAGAGAAGCCATAGAGAGAAAATTCCTCCAGCAGGTTATGCCTAGACTTTAATAACAGCAGAACTTTTGGGGGTTTTTTTCTTATTTTGGGTGGTTTTCCTCTTCTGGTGAGATCTGTAGGGTGTAGGCCAGCTATTCAATGAGAACAGAGGGAAGGAAGATTTGTTTTTAGGAAAACCTTATCCCCTAATGGGTATTCTTTTTGTGTCTCTAAACCTTGGAACAACACCTAAACCTTGGAACAACACCTAAACCTTGGAACAACAGTCTTGAACCTGTTAACTTAAGACTGGAATGGGCAAACCATCAATCTTTGACCAGTCCAGTGACTCCTACGCTGGTTGTTTCTTTTTTTTCCCCTTTAAAAGTTTGAGAATAAGAGAGAAGCCAAAATCCTCTGCCATCCTACAGCAGGGTGGATGTTACAGGGGGGGGATTTGGTCATTCTTGTTGCCTTCCATACGCAAAAGAAGTCATGCAAATATACTCTGGTACCAAAGGACTCGAATGCCTCCTGCAGAAATTTGCTTGTACAAGACTCCTGCCAAATTTAACAGCAACTCAGCGTGGCTCCTGCACTCCTGAATTATTCTCTCCCTTTCTTAAAGCAGTAATAAGGGTCCTGCCTGTGCTTTTTGGAGGCTCAGTATGGTTGTTCTGATATTATCATGTTTTCATGTGTCCTCATCCAATATATGGTCCAATATATTCAGTTTCTGCTGCCAAACTGAGCCTCACCTTAGGGCTGATCTCCTATTATTCCTATTTGTAATTAAAAGGGGTTGCTTTGAAAACACACAGCAGGTACAAATATAAACTGTGTCCCTAAAGGAGGAAAACATCCCTAGAACAATGATAGGAAAAAGGGCTAGAAAATGTGCTTGAGGAATTTTAGAGTCTATAGGAGCTGCTTGCCACTGATTTTTCCTCACCCTTGGATTCAAATCAGGGTGTATACGTGCTCAGAGGGCCAGGGCAACCTGTTTTGTTTTGCAAACTACTTAACAGTTCAGATTGAAACATTAAAATAGGCAAGTAGGAATGTTCACCTTGGGGGTGAAGGGGTGGAGAAACGGGGCTTGGAGTTTGAAATTCAATTTTGTGGCAAATGCAAGGCTTCCACTCCAAATAGGACCGAGATAGGACGGGTGATTCATCCCCCATTGAAGTCAATGCCAGAGTTGCTTTTGATTTAATCAGAATCAAACCCTATGGGATTATTCTCACTTGCAAACTGGACTGGTCCTATTAAGTGGAGAAACCACAGTGCTTTTTGCAGGGCTGCTTCATTTCTTTTCTTCTTTTTTTTTTTTATTATTTAATGAAATTGGCTCCGTGTCACAAAACTTGAGACGAAACCCGAAACCCTTCTGTTTCAGGGCTTTTCGAGTGTTCTTGGAACATCTGGCACAGCTGTTATTTTGACCCCAAGGCAGGAGTACAACCTCGCTCCTGTTCCTATTCCAATTGAAGCTGACACCAAATATGCCAACGGGAACGGGGCTGAGCTGTCAGCTCCTTCCCGGGAGAAATCAGAGCTCAGGGATGGGGTGAGGAGCCCGAGTGGTCCCGTTGTCACGGTCAGAGCTGTCAAACCTCCACGAAAAAAAAGGACCAAGGCTGAGGGAGAGCAGTGGGCACCGTTTCTAGAGCTCCACTAAAGGAAGAGGCTACTTCTGTTTTTCTTTAAATTGCTTCCTTATTGACTTTTTGATTTAGCTGCCCGTGAACCTGACCGAATACCCACCAGGGTTATTTGCATGGCCACCTTGAGGAGATTTGGTAGAATTTGGTCACCCAAAGGGAACTTCTGCAGGCAGATGGGTCCGTGGATCTCTTCCAGCTGCGTTCCCTCACCTGGCACTGCAGAGACAGAGCATTGTTCCTTCCCCAGGAAAGATCCTGGGGATAGCTGAGTGAGAGTCAAACAAGCCCAAGATCCAAAAGAAGCTATCTCATCTCTGATCAGGAATACCTGATATCTCGACCTCCCCACTTACTCCAAGCTGCAGGAACTTGTAACTTTTTATCTACAAATCTGCCTTCTCCCTGCACCTTCCCGATTTCCTTTCAGCTCCAAGGCTTTCTATTACTGCTCATACTTTCAGCCCTTAAAATCTCAGAGCCTTAAATTGTCTCTGGTATACAGGATAATCAGTCCCTCCAGTGTGTTAATCCTCATTACGTGCCTATTAAAATGAAGATTAAATCAAGCATTAGGGTGCCTCCTCCCGTTATGAAATCCAAAGAACAGGCTTGAATTTGGGGCGGGGGAGGGAGGAAAACCACCAAACACCTAAAATGGGGGTTTTGAGCTCCACGGGGAAGTGGTAAAAGAGAGATTGGGCTGA